>NC_044055.1:18811801-18849301 GCF_902167405.1 Gadus morhua | reverse complement strand
GGGATTTGGATCCCAGGAGGGCTGATATTGCACTCTTTATAAATCCTCTCACTCCCGGGCGAGTGCCCTCAAGTTCCTCTTTCTTATTTGGCCCGCCTGTCCTGTACACATCTCCCGAGCCCCTGCTGTTTTTCTATCTGCCATCTCTACCATCTACCTCTAACACACACACACACACACACACACACACACACACACACACACACACACACACACACACACACACACACACACACACACACACACACACACACACACACACACACACAGATACGTACGCACAGTCTGGCATTTAGGGGGTTTGACTGATGCTAGGTCCCTTGAGGACTGGTTGTGGTCACAGCTACATATACATTGTGTGTGTGTGTGTGTTTGTGTGCGTGTGTCCGTGTGCCTCGGTGCGTGCGTGCGTGCCTGTGAGAGACAGATGAGGTAAGGCTGGGTCAGATGGTGAGCAGGGTACAGTAGGCCCGTGACCTCAGCAGTGGAGCAGCAGCGCAGTAAGGAGGTCAATTATTCAGCGCTAAAGCTACAGCACAAACGCAGACAGCCTGGCTGGCCTCCGACAGACATGCGACCACCGCTCGGGTTTCAGTTCACAAGATGAAATGTGGTTTGTTGGGGCGTCGGACAGCGCTGAGTGATGGAACAGTTAGTTACCTGGGGAAATACTACCTTGTTTAAAGCCTTATGGATGAGTACAGTTTCTCCCGGGACAATTGGGGAAAAAACAACAACAACCGAAATGTCATGCTACCTCCAGTTAATCTGATGAACAGCACACAACGATGATAATGCCATGAATTAATGCCAATATAAATTCACCTAAATTATGGACAGTTTATCGTACGAGAATTCAGTCCAACAGCTGGATAACGACTAGCACAAAATGGATGATAACACCATAAGGAAGATCCACTGCCATCCCAAATGGATCAGCAGGGTTTCATTTTGGGTCAATGTTTTGTTTATGCTTGAAATAATGCTCTTGTTTACTACCAGCTTGAGTACAAGTTGTGCACTCTCATATTGCATTATAATAGCAGGCTATTAAGGGGTTGGAGTGTGTGTGTGTGTGTGTGTGTGTGTGTGTGTGTGTGTGTGTGTGTGTGTGTGTGTGTGTGTGTGTGTGTGTGTGTGTGTGTGTCTATTGGCTATCATTGTGGGCTGGTGAGAAGGTTGAGCACTGGGCAGAAAACAACAGCTTGTATCTCTGGACAGCAGACGTGTGATGTTGACAGCCCACTGTCCTCCTCCACATTGAAACTCACACACACACACACACACACACACACACACACACACACACAACATCTATTCACACACACAGCACCTAATCACACTGAGCAAACACACACACACACACACAACAAAGGGCAGGTCAATAGACTGTAGGAACGACAAGGACAATGACAACAACAGAGAGAGAGAGAGAGAGAGAGAGAGAGAGAGAGAGAGAGAGAGAGAGAGAGAGAGAGAGAGAGAGAGAGAGAGAGAGAGAGAGAGAGAGAGAGAGAGAGAGAGAGAGAGAGAGAGAGAGGTGACGATGTTTGGCATGTGTTTTTATTTGGGTCATATCTTCCTCCCATTTCATACCTTCATACCTTCATCCTCCTCCACTCATTTCCCTGCCTGCCGCTACTGCTGGTTGTTATTATCCACCAGCCCAGCCGCCCTCAAAGCACCGTACACCTTCCCCGCAGATTAGAGTCTCACAGAGGAAGACACAGGGCGAAACCAAATGAAACAGACCCCTGTGTGCATTTCAAATCAGCCCTTTCTCCTGCTCTCCCTATTCACCCCCTCCCGTCGCCTGCGTCCAGCCATGTGTGTGGCAGGGCTGGGCTTCCTATGTTAGTGCGTGCCTGTGTGCGTGCGTGCCTGTGTGTTTGTGAGTGTGTTTGTGTGGTTGTGTGTGTGGTGGGGAGAAGGGCATCAAGGGAAGCAAGGTTCTCAGAGTTAGAGCTGGAAGCTTAAAAATAACAGCCTCGTAAATGACAAATCAAACCCATCTCCTCTTCACACCAAGAGACGAGTAACAAGTCTGCTTTGTTATTCCTCCCTCTCTCTATATCTCTCTTCTCCCTAATATCCTTTATTTATCTCTTTCTCTTTCCCTTAACTATCCTCATTATACATTATCTCTATCCCTCAATTAGATATCCTCATTCTGTCTCTCTCTCTCTCTCTCTCTCTCTCTCTCTGTCTCTCTCTCTCTCTCTCTCTCACTTATATATCCTCATTCTCTCTCCCTCTCTCATTTATATATCCTCATTCTCTTGTTCTCTCTCTCTTATATTTTCTCATTCTTTCTCTATCTCTCTCTCCTTAATTGTCTCTCGCCAAGCTCCCGGCTCAAAAGCAAAACAAAACAAAAATGATTCTTTAAGCTACCATCTGCCCCACTAAGACCGTAACTTCATCGTGTGCGTGAGTGTGTGTTTTTTTTTTTTCATGCGCACACATTTATATAAACGTGGCTAAGCGTAAGGGCTGTGGTAACACAAGCCATGCTCGAAGCAGAGTGCCAGCATTCTGAACTTCATGCAGTCACCTCGGGACCAACACACACGCACACACACGTCGAAATTAGACGCATTTCTTTTTCATGCCACCCTCAATCTGCGTCCACACAGTAAACGCACAAACACTTTTGGCCATGCATTCAGAACCACGTCGACATGCATCAATACTGCGGATGGAAGATTTATTCATCTGGCTTCCTGCAGCTTTCTTCTGACCCAGGGGTTCACGAGGTAACACAACAAGCACTGATGAACGATGCCGGAGGGGGGGGGGGGGGGGGGGGGGGGGGGGAACGGGAGAGGGGAAAGCAGCGGCGGTGAAGAGCGTCTGTTTTTTTTTTTTCTCCCCATTCTCCTTCCCTTCTACCCAGCTGACTCCACACACTACCCACCAACCACCCATCATCAGCAAGCCCCCCCCCCACCCACCCAGTCTCTGTGCTCCCTGCCCACCCACGGCATAACTAAATTATACATCAGAGACCTCTTCTCTTATCCCCTCCATCCCTGCTCCTCTCTCACTCATGATCCCCACCTCCTGAGGGAGAAAGAAATAGACGTGCATGTTTGGTGCATGAGAGGTAAAATATGTGCTTTGTATCTGTGTGTGTGTGTGTGTGTGTATGTGTGTGTGTGTGTATGTGTGTGTGTGTGTGTGTGTGTGTGTGTGCGCGCACATACAGGCGCTGTGTATATTTACGCCGTTTCCAAATCAATATGAGTTTGCATGAGTGGACACACCGATGAACCGGTGTGTCCACCGTTGTTTTGATGCATGCGCGCTCAATAGGTTTTGACAGCTCAAAAAACAATATTGTTTTTTCTTTTTCAAAATCCCTTGATAATCACACAGTCACCCCCCTCCCTACACACACACACACACACACACACTGTCGATCTGTCTTGGCTTGGTGCCCCCGGTTGTGTGGGCATGCTAGCACATGAGCTGTCAACGTTATGCTGGCAACTCTGGCTGACAACCAGCATCCAGCGCGCCTTTCAACTAGCTGCCTCGCACGTACGCTCACACACAGCAGAGACAAAAGTCGATCAGTGGTCAAATTGGTCTAGTTAGGTCGAGAAACAAGTACACAAAATGAAAACACTATAAATAAGCTATCTATGGCTGTTTTTTTTCTCGATAAGCACGTAAAATAGCAGCACATTTCACCCAAATGTAGCCACAGAATACAGCTTTTTAGTTTGCAAACATTGTACTTACTTGTGCGGTGCCCGTTCAAAAGATTGCCCCGGGCCTATTGCAGCTCTCTGTTGAACCGCTCATCCAACCAACGTCACACTCGGCCCTGCACTTCCCTGGTTCCTCAGCAGCACAACGGCTGAGGAACGGTCCATCTGATGGCATTCCGATGTCTCCGAATGGACAGTTGTCAAGAAAATTAAAGTTGATAGATTGATAGATCATTGGAACTTATAACGAGCTGTTTGGGACCAGGCTATTTCCGGGGGCTATTTCCCTGAGAAAAGCGTTCATTCAGAAAGTTACATAGCTTGAAACTTTTTAAGCATGTTTGAAATGTTAAGCAAAACAAAATGGAAAGGTACAAGAATTCTTTCTTAGAAAGTCTTTCTTCATCAGCTTTTGAATGTACTGCAAGCTGTACCCAGAATGCAGTTTGGCCGTGTAACAGTTAATCGGGGTCCCCTCTCAATACGCTACACGGTGTGTACTTATGGGGGTGGAAATGCACTACTATTTCTCTTTCTTTCAAGAGCTTGCACTGGACACTGCACTTCCTTGGGTCCTCAGCAAAGCATATAAATTGAGCCTCTGTATGACCAACATACAGAGGCTTCTCTCATTATAGTTGGGGGAATATCTTAACATTAATACTGACTTACTGCCAATTAGATTGTTGCTTTGTGACTTTTTATTGTGTTTTGTGTCTTATTTTTAGTGTGAAATTTTGTGTTTTTGTTGTTTTTAATGTGAATCTTTAAATGTTTGTATGCTGCCTTCTTGGCCAGGACTCTCTTGAAAAAGAGATTTTGAATCTCAATGAGAATATTCCTGGAAAAATAAAGGTTAATAAAAAAATAAAAAAATAAAAAATAATACGTGAAATGGAGTATTAAGTCCAATGTAGATGTGTTGATAAACGTTAAAGGAAAAATGTATAGGCAAAATGTAATCCTTTCCTTCAGACCAAACAAAATGATTGAACAGGCTAATTACAGGGCCAAAGACCCTGTATCATTTTGTTTATTGATTGCTGTTGGGATCTAAGGAGAATTTCAATAAATATGACAAAACTAGCTTTAAATACATTGCCTACCTACCCTATGTTTGAATTGATGAAGAATAATTTAACCTTTTGTCTGGCTATTGTGCCCTTGCAAATATGAGCTGAATTCTAGAAGAGAAGACAATCAAAAATTCATAGTACCTTATGAAAGAGAAGTGATGCATTTCATTGTGCTAGTTACTGGCTAGGGCAGAAGTTAAAAAAACAACTAAAATATGCTTAAAAATGTCTGCTAATTCTCTCCATCATGACTCCAAAGCAGGTCAGTGGTGACAGATTGAGATTCATTGTCATCCATGTCGAATGGAAGCCGTTAGTAATGATGTATTGTAGCAGAGCTCAGAGTCTTCAGGGTAGTGCTACTAAAGGGGGGGCCCGTGCTGTGAGATACGCTTGTTTTGGCGCCTGTGTTTGGGTGGAGGCACGTTCTTCTTTTTTTCCATGTCCAAGCGATTAGCATCTTTGTATTCAGAAACCACTTTCTCCCCTCACGGCAATCAGCGCACACAGCGAGCTAAAATTACGCTGCCTTTATCCCCCTCTGCATCAAAAATAACTTATTCCTGCCTATATAGCGCGCTCTCTCTCTCTCTCTCTCTCTCTCTCTCTCTCTCTCTCTCTCTCTCTCTCTCTCTCTCTCTCTCTCTCTCTCTCTCTCTCTCTCTCTCTCTCTCTCTCTCTCTCTCTCTCTCTCTCTCTCTCTCTCTCTCTCTCTCTCTCTCTCTCTCTCTCTCTCTCTCTCCTAACCCTGGCTGCCCCGTCTCTCGGGTGGTGGATGAAAGAGAGGTTTGTTTTAATCACTGAACTACTTTTTAAAACTGCCAGCTAAAATAAATAGAAAGACACTCCGGACATTCACAGCATCCACCTCTCTTCATCTCTGCATCTCTTCACGTTTATCTCTGCCCTGCCTGCGTTGTGAAACTTTCTGTCAGTTTGTGTGCAGTCATAGTGTCTGCAACAGTTTGATGTTGTGATGATGAATGATGATGAAAGATTTCACTGGTAACTTCTCAACATCATAACATGGATATATATATATAGAAGTTTAATAATCAATCAAACATTTAGAATTCAAATCCTGAATTAGTATTGAATCTTTATAGAGAAAACCTACAACTCGAAAGATGAAACCTATTACTCCATGATAGCATTATTTTATGTTATCATCGTTAGTACTTTTGTCACTATTTTTGCGGGTTATTGTCATTATTAATCATCATATACTATCAGTGTCCGCTAACATGAGAATACGGCAGAGTCATGCAGGAGTCAGCAGTGACCTGGGCTCCCTCAGAGTGGACCGAGCAGACCCAGTAACCTGGTCTGCTTTAGAGTGGACCCGGAGGCCACTGTGTACTCCCAGCAGAACAAGCCAAGGGGAAACTGGAGCACAAATGGAGGTCTGATACAGTGCCCGTCTTGGCTATGCAGCAGGTAGGGCAGTGGGGCCTCCCTCCCCACTCCACTCCCTGCTTCATGAACTCTTAATTTCGTCTCCTTTCCATCTTCTGAGTGTGAGTGTGTGTGACTGTGTGTGTGTGTGTGTGAGTGTATGTGGGGGGAAGTCCTCATTTTAAAACTCCAGGACACCGCTAACACTTATGTAACCCCTTATGCATGTGCGGCGCGAGTCAGCAGTGGGCACCTTATTTAACCCCATTGTGGTGCACAAGTCCCATTCAGCCACACTGTGCACCTTACCACCCACCACCCCAGCCTCACAGCATTGCCCTCAGCTAAGGTAATTGGCCGTTAGTTTAATTTACCCTGATCAATGAACCTCGATCGATGGGGAGATTCGCGGCAGGGATCAATACGCTGAAACATTTCATTTGTTTGTTAAAGGGTGATTTATGGGCGTTGGGACCCTCGGACCGGTGGTTCCCCCCCGACCCTCCTGCACCAGGGAGCCAAGGACGTTGGCAACAGCTGGAGTGAAGCAGAGAGAGAGGGGGGGGGGGGGGGGGGGGAGAGAGGGAGGTAAACTGGGCCAGTGTGTCTGTCTGCCTGCTTAGGGGGTTCTCCCAAAGGGGGCGGGGCGGGGCGGGGGGGAGTAGCAAGCCAGCACACTTTTAGCGTGCAGACAGATTCAGAGCAGCAGTGCAGAGGTGGGAGGGGACATCCCTGACAACACGAACGACCAAAACAAAGCAAAGTTTCAAAGTGTTTCCATGACGATCGACGGTCGCACCGAGATGTAATGAGGGAAAGCCCTGTTTCATTACAGGAAGACCTTCGTATTAACATACCCAGGTATGCTTTGGTTTCTGCCTTTTCTTGGTTTTAATAAGAAATAAGGGCCAACATCAAAAGTATGACCAAAGTCTCTTCAGTATTAGTGTTTGTGAAGACAACTTATTTATATCTTCTGGCAGATAGTGACGGACAGAACTGCCTTCGCTTTCCAAACGCCCAGCAGTGCGGGGGCTTCACGGGCATGAAAGGCCGCTCCTGGAGTCCTATAGCCCCTGGAGACCCTGTGACCACTCATATTACATAACTCTGAAAAAGCTGAGTGAGCACACAGCCAATGGGAGTTTTGCTTATAGAAACATGCCCTAAGGGCAGGAAATATAATGATTTTTTCAAATCATGTGACCCGTGTAAGCAGAATGGCAGGAACAAGTTTGATAGTGCTTATCGTGCTCCTGTCTGAAATATAACAGTGCTCAGTTGCAACAGCAGGCCAGCTTACTGACAAGCTAGTAATAAACACATAGGTTACTATAGAGTGACCTAGCTAGCTAGTATAGTGGTCATGACAAGTGTGCTGGCTATGTTCACTCTTGAAACCCTTTTCGAGCCCATAAGGATATTGCATTTTAATGTCAAAACATTGCTGCTAACTTAAGGGAAATATCTCTGCATCACAATACATCGATTTCTTGGTAATAACATCAAAACTGTTATTTTCTTCACATTGTGTGGATAATTGTAGTTCATTAAAAAATAAATGTAACCAATAATCTTACACATTCCCTGTTTAAATCTCCTAACTCATAACGATTTTGAGGGTAATATAGTCTTCCATGTTCTCAGAGCATGCTGTGTCTGAGGGCAGTACAGTCTCTCGTGGTCTGATGGTGGGAGCCACCTAATTCATAAATTGACTGAGGTCTGTTTAGTCTCCCCTGGTCTCTGGGCTGAAGGCAGCTCAGCCATACTTGTCAATGGTGTGCAGTTGTGTGCAATACAACTGCACACCGTCAAGTTATCAAAAGCAACCTGTAGTCACGTTCAGCTGTATCTGTGTCTAGTTCCTGCAGTGGGAACACAGCTCCAGACTCTCTTGGCCTCAGGCTTAACTACAGTTATTGTTTGTGTGCAGTCGAGTCACTCCTGGTTTTAGCCATAAAGTAACTTAAGTCATTCTTGTCTGATCTTGAGGCTTAAGTACCCTAATTATTTATCCGCGGGCCGTTTAGTGTCTCCTGGGCTAAGGGCTTCAGTAACTTGGCTCATGCATATTCTGAGGGCAGTATACCCCTCAGAGTATACTTCCGTAAGTTACACTTTATCTGAGGGCAGATGAGTCTATCCTGGTCCGAGGGCTGTTGTATTTCTGTTGTATTTCATCTGAGGGAGGTTAAAGATCTCCTGTTCTCAGGGTTGGAGCCACCTAACTAATATTTGTTTGAGAGCAGATGGGCTTACTTTGTTTTGGGGCAGTTTAGTCTCTTTTAGTTTCAGGGCTTGGGGCCACCTATCTCATACTTTGTCTGAGGGCCGTTCAGTCTCTCCTTGTCTCAGGACTCTAAAAGCTATCTGTTAGCTTGCATACATGCAATGGCCACCTAACTGGCTAGCTAGTTTGCTAGAAAGTAACTAATGTGGTTCTCAGTAGCTGGTCATCTCGCTAGCCAACTGCAAATCAATTCCAAACTAGGAATTAGGAAAATGTAATTATTTAGTCCGAAAGCTTTCCTATACGGTTTCCAAGGAAAAATTAATTTCATAGTGTAACTTTTAAGTGTCAATTTAACATCTAAATTAAATAATCTCTTTTGCTGTCCACTCTTCTGCAGACCTGTTCAAATCCACATAAATTAACACATTCAAAATTGTCAATTTGACCCAAAAATTGCCACTATGCTTGGATTTGTGGCACTAGTGGAACAATCATGATAGTTCCTGGATTCAGGGCAAGTTTCAATAGCAGATCACACAGGGCTGTTGTCAGTCCTTTACCCTCATCTTTGCCAATTGTTTATTCCTTAAAAAAAAAAGGAAAGAAAAAAGTCCATGTCTGAGAAACAACCATGAATCTTCAGCAACCCTTCACCAACTCATCATGCTGAGATAATCGCTTGCCCCTACACAAACACGAGCGTCAAGTTGAGAAAAGTCGTCGTCAGTCCAATACCTTTTTTAGCATAAAGAACATGAGACTAGGGTTTTCTTACATTTTCTGTTGCGGCGGGACTCCTGATTATGCAGAGCTATATGAAACTTTGGACAGAAAAGTAGCAGAGTAAAAAATCGACAGCAGTGGAGCCTGCTGAACCGAAGACTGCAGATGTAGGAGGGCTTGTTGCCATGACAACCTGAAGAAAAGAAATGGATACTTAAAAAGTATAAAATAACTTTACCAACTATTTCAGTCAGGGAGTCAGGTTGGCCGGCCCTCTGTACACGCCCTGATATCGACGGTAAGAAACAACACAGTTTCTTTCAAACTCCAATCAGACAAACGACTTTTCATTCCCTCAGCCACATTATTTAAATGGGACATATTATGAAAACTACACTTTTCCTGAGATTTGGGGTGTTGTTTTAGGTCTCTGGTGCTCCCACACGCATACAAACTTTGAAAAGTGTCTGTACATGATTTTTTGAGTGTGATATGCATATCTGAAAGTACCCCGCCTACAGTTACCAAACGAGCGAGTCAGTTTCGGCGCCCCCTCCTACGTAGGAAGGGGGACCAGTTAAATATTACCTCCCACTTCCCCACTCCCCTCCAATCAGAGCATAGCTACGATTTTGTGGACCAGCGGACGAGCAGCTCCGGCGGGGGGAGTCAAGGCCAAAGTACCTTTCCCCTAATTTCTCTCAACCATGGCCGAGATATGCCCCACTATTTGGGAAAACACCATAATATGTCTCCTTTAACACACGGTTTCCTCCTGTTAACATTATTCCCATTTGTTTCGTCTGTCCATCATCTGAGTGGAGTGCTTCTCCAGACAGAGACTCGTGACCCATAATGTCATGCAATGACATCTCAGCTCGGATTGCGTGCGTTGACATTATTTCATTGAACGTATGTGTGTGTGTGTGTGTGTGTGTTTGGCGCCTCCCGCTATTAGTTTAACCTGAAAAAGTCAAGCCTTTCCAAGGAGCACTATCCTTCTTCTCTACTCGGTACACGTGGAATGAGTCAAGACCAAGTCAAGAAAAACAACAACAACAACAACAACAACAACAACAACAACGGATACTGCAGTACCAAATCGCACGGAAAAGAGCACCAAACCGAAGGAGTCGAGTTTCTCTTAAGACTGTAATCGTACACGACCACAAACACAACTGGATCTTTGAAACCCTGTTCTACAACCAAAGAACGGGCCTAGAAGGTTCCTTAAGGGGACCTTGCATGCACCAAACGAAGGATGCACACTGGAATCGGCCGTGTGTCTCATTATGGGAAAGAACAAGTGGGGGGAAGTTCTCTGAAAACCTTTTAAGTTCTGTGAAAACCGGCTGGGTGCCTGGGGGAGCCAGGGACCCTGCCGGTCGGCTGGGTGCCTGGGGGAGCCCACACTGGGTCTGTCTCAGCCCAATGTGAACGCGTGTGCAGGGGACAAGGAAGGAGAAAGAGGAAGCGTGGAACATGTGAGAGGGAGAGGGAGAGAAAGAGAGAGAGAGACAGAGAGTGGATGTTGGAAGGGCACCAGGAGGGGTTTGAGGCGAAGAGAGGAGCAAGGGCTTAATTGAGCTGGCTCCGGGGCTGAGATTCTCTCCCATTTTGCACCTTGCCTGGCAAGTATGTTGCTAATGTAAAGTGTGTGTGTGTGTCTGTGTGTGTGTGTGTGTGTGTGTGTGTGTGTGTGTGTGTGTGTGTGTGTGTGTGTGTGTGTGTGTGTGTGTGTGTGTGTGTTTGTGTGTGTGTGTCTCATTTTGGCGCGGCAGCTCAGCTCCACTTAGAGCCTGGCTGGTATATCCCACAACACTGCAGCGATGCAGATGACAGACAGGGGGTCCCTCTCCTCCGCCTTAAAGGTTGGGTATGGAATTCTCTTTATTGGCCATTTTTGCAAAATTACTTGAAATCCTTATCATAACCCACTTACAGCCACTGAGTTAGAAGTACTGACATGAAGATTAAACAAGTCAATCATCTGTGGAACGAGCAGGGCTCGAAAAACTCCAGCCAATGATTTCCGGACCCACTGAGTGGCATTGGACAGTAAGTATGTCAATCAAACGGTCGTACTGCACTCCCCCTCCCCCTCCCCCGCTCCCGCTCCCCCGCTCCCCGCGCGACCCCTTCGTGCACGTACTCAGAGCTCGTGACCCAGAGCAAGCTTCTGTTTGTTGTTATCCTGCGGTAGCTACTGGAGCTAGCTAACTAGCTAATGGCTCGAATGTTCGCTCTTGCGTGCATGATTGCGCGTCCACGTACTTGGAATGGGTGGAGTCAGAGTCAGCGTTGAAGGAGAGGGGGTGGGACCATTTGAGTTGTGTATTTTCAAAATCTGCTGGCGTTTCGCAAATCCCATCCCCACCCTTTAAAGTTTGTTGCCCTAATTGACTGGCTGACAGTACTCAACCAAAAGGTTTGGTCCACTGCGGGGATGCTGGGGACATTTGATTCTAAGATTTTTGGTTATGTACCTAATGCTAATCTTCAGGACCAAGTGACAAAACATAATGAGGATCATATATTGAAAATATGCTCACATTCACAGCACATACATGCACTGGACACACATACAGAACAGATTGCAGATGCCAGTAGTGGAAACAAAAATAAACTAGTGTGGTAAATGCTAATGCTTTGTTTCCAGCAGGATGTACTGCACTTCTTATTAATTACTGCCTTAACAGAAGGTAATTACGGAGCAATTAAACAAACTGCGACTCAACAACAGCTATTCCTTAAAGGCAAGGCCCCTCAATACAGCTGGCTGCATTCTGCCCTGCCTGCTGGCAACCATAAAACTCTGTTCATTTATGTCCTAAAGGTCTACCCAGGACCTTACACTGAGAAGTTTCTCTTCAACCGATTCACAATAACAATAAACCAGGTTTGAATGGCTCCTCATCTGAGGAAAGAACTAGAACGTAAGCCTTATGAGCTAGGTGGCTCTGTGGCCAGTATGAAGGAGGCAGGGTAGGCCAGCTAACAGCCAGTCCTCTGGGACTTTCCCCTCGTTCTTCCCCTCTCTGTTTACCCTCCTCTGGCAGCCAAAGTAAAGGCCAGGCTCCGTCTAATCTCGTGGAGCCAGACGTCCAATCTCGCGCTCCCGGAGGATCTAGAATCTACACAAGCTCTCTCTCCATACGTTTATCGGTAACCACGTTTCACAAATCATGAGCCGGCCGTAGGATTGACAGCAATAACAATAATAAACATAAGGCCCGCCCCCGGAAAACCGAACCTTGGGTAAACTACCGTCTCAGTTCTCCCTCTAGCATGACATGTTTGGTTGTTCTCGTTACAACCCCCCCCCCACCCCCCTGACGGTGTCTCCGCCCTCTCCCGTCCAACCTTTCCTGATTGGATTTCCCCCAAGACCCCAGGAGAGCTGGGCTAGACGAAGCAGTGCCTCATGGCAGCTGCTTGCGTAGACAGGCTAGTAAAGTGACACAGCGTCGGGTGAGTCACAGGTGATGAGGCTTTGTACAGAGAGGGAAAGGCCAGGCCTCATTAAACTGTCAGAACAGCAGAAGACGGAGCGACACACAAAGCTATAGTGGCACACATATGCAATGAAACACACACACACACAATGTCACGCACACACTGACTGGCAAACACAGTAGCACAACGATGACTGATGAATGCCCTATATCTGTCCAGATATTCCCCAACATAATAGTTTCCATTTTTTTTATAAATATTTTCACTGCATTATTTTTCATAATCTGGGTTGTTATCAGTGTCAATTGGCCTCTGGCTTCTTTTGGGTTCTCTAAAATGTGAAAGTAATGTGTCAACATTAACTGTGCATGAAGTCCCATAGTTCCAGAGAACTCCTTCAGTTTGTCTTAAACCAAGAACTTACAGCATACTGGGTATTTTGGTGGTCCCAAAAGGCAATGCAATTAGTCTGCAATGGAGTCTTAAGTCTGTGTGATAAGATAAAAATCCTTGAACAAAACGTTTTTACATTCAGCCATGTAGTGCGCACATGGCCTAAGTGAATTGACTGTCCTTTGTCTGAACCGCTGTGCAATAAAGCAGCTGACACTCAGCATGCTAGGCTGCTCCTCAGGCTAAGCATAAACATGCTAAATCCGTGCAACAGAGCTAACTTTATAATAATAATAATAATAATTCATTTTATTTGTTGAGCACTCTTCATTCTAGCAGAATCTCAGAGTGCTAGTATACAATTTTTAAAAAGTAGGAAATGCCTTTATGAATAAAAAGGTTTTTAGGCCAGTCTTAAAACAGGCTAGTGTTTGTGTTGCCCTTAAGTGGTCCGGGAGGCTGTTCCACAGTCGAGGGGCTGCAGCGGCGAAGGCCCGGTCGCCCATGGTGCGTAGCCTGGTGTTTGGGATCTGCAGGGAAAGACTGTTATTGGATCTGAGGGGGCGGGTTGATGTTTGGGGAGTGATGAGTTCTTGCAGGTAATGGGGGGCATGACCGTTTATGCATTGGTAGGTGAGTAGGAGGACTTTGTAGTTGACGCGGGATGAGACAGGGAGCCAGTGCAGTGAGTGTAAAATGGGGGTTATATGGTTGTATTTCCTGACTCTCATCAGGATCCTGGCAGCGCTGTTCTGGATGTACTGCAGCTTTTGGATGTTCCTGCCAGTGATCCCAGTGAACAGTGAATTGCATTAGTCCAGTCTTGAGGAGATGAAGGCGTGGACGAGCTTCTCAGCATCTGGCAGGGTTAAAGTGGGGCGGAGCTTGGCGATGTTTTTGAGATGGTAGAAGGAGATTTTGCACAGATGCTTTATATGATCGTTGAAGGTGAGGCGAGGGTCAAACCTAACTCCTAGATTTGTTACTGTGGTGGAGAGGGGTATGACCTGACTGTCGAAAGTGAGATGAGTTATGGAGGATGACTGAACTTGGTGTGGAGTGCCAACAAGAAGGGCCTCGGTTTTGCTGCTGTTCAGCTGGAGAAAGTTGTTTCTCATCCATGCCTTTATCTCCCCAAGACAGGCAGTGAGACATGACATGGCAGCAGAGGGGTGTGGGGCAGTTTTGATGTACAGCTGTGTGTCATCGGCATAGCAGTGGAAGGACATCCCATGTCTGCTGACAACACAGCCGAGGGGGAGCATGTAGATAATGAAGAGGATGGGGCCGAGGACAGACCCTTGTGGAACACCACAGGAGACAGGGAGCTGTCTGGAATTGCATCTTCCCAGTGAGACATACTCAGTTCTGCCAGATAGATATGACTGGAACCACTTGAGTGCAGAGCCTGACAGTCCAATGGTGGTGTGGAGGCGCTCTAGGAGGATTGTGTGATCCACTGTGTCGAATGCAGCAGTCAGATCCAGGAGGATGAGGAGTGAGGGTGATCCTGCATCGGCTGTCATCAGCAGGTCATTCGTCACCCTGAGCAAGGCGGTTTCAGTGCTGTGGGCTGAACGGAATCCTGACTGGAATTTTTCAAACAGGTTGTTGTGTTTGAGGTGGTCCTGAAGTTGAGAAGCAACTACCTTCTCTAGCACTTTGGACAGGAAGGCAAGGTTGGAGATAGGCCGGTAGTTGGCTAGGACCTCCTGGTCCAGGGTGGGCTTCTTGAGAAGGGGACGGATGACAGCGACCTTGAGAGCCGGTGAGACACAGCCTGACTGAAGGGAAAGGTTGACAATTTTGGTGATGAGAGGACTGAGAGTGGGGATGTGTGACTTGAGCAGAGCAGTGGGAATGGGGTCCAGGGTACAGGTATAGGGTTTCATTTTCCTGATGATTTCCTCAACATGGCTCTCCTGAACCTCAGCAAGATGCAGGGGAGACAACACACTTGCAGATAGGGTGTTGGCGTCAGAGGGAAGCAGAGATGGAGAGCTGGACATCTCAGAGCGAATGCTGTCGACCTTTGATCTAAAAAAGTCGATGAAGCTGTTACATTGCTCTTCTGTAGCTTCAGTTGAGGAGGATGGTTGTGGTTTCAGGAGATGCTTTATGGTGGAAAAAAGCTGTTTAGAGTTTCCAGGGTTTTCATTTATTAGGCTGGAGTAGAACTGTGAGCGAGCATCTTTAAGGGAATTTGAGTATGCCTTTTGATGCTCACGGAAGGCCAGCTTATGGACTGTGAGCCCAGAGTGCCTGCATCGCCGTTCCAAGACACGCCCAGCTGTTTTCATTTTCCTCAGTTCATGAGTGAACCATGGAGCAGACCGTGAGAAATTAACAACTCTTGTCCTTTATTCTTTCCTCAAACCCCTGTTGTTGTCTGGGGCAGAGATCAATAGCATCGTGCGCGGCATTTGATTTGGCCTATGGATCCGTAGGGCAACAGAACCTAAAAATCTGACCTTTAGCCAAGATCTTCATTTTGATCCGTCTTTGACCATCTCGGTTTTAAGCAGATTTGATCTCCTTGTAAACTGTATGTTTATATTTCTCAATCCGCCATATACAAGAGGAATACTGTATGTTTTCTCTACAGTACATTGAACGTATCCGTAGCTTTCTAGATGTCTATCGCAGTAAATCCTGGAGTTTAGGCAAAAATAAGAGAATATTAAAACCAAAAGAGGTGAACATTATCCATCTAATAAAATTATGTATTAATGTACATTCTCATATTTATGTTTGAATAAACCAGGTGAAACCTAATATACGTCACCTACACAAATCCACATAGGGTAAATTCAAGTGCCGCTATACTATGAACACTAGTAATGATGACACACCAAGATGTTTGCTTCCCCCATGGACATAAAGAGGCCGCCCCCTCTAAATCTTGACCATGTTGCCATGCCCACAATCCAGTCGAACCGCAAACGGCGGCTGCTATGTGCCCATATTTCCTCCATAGTTCCTAGCGATGGCAGCAGCTGCCATCCCTGCAGAGGAGCTTGGACTTATAAGGCCTGTCACAGCTTTATCCCATCTGTGCTCTCTCCTACTCCGTCTTTCCTCCTCCCTTTGTCTTCTCCCCCGATCCCTCAATCTGTGGCTGCGTATCCCACCATCTGACGCCAGGGCTGGGTGAGGACGGCGACAACGTGACACTCATCAATATTTTGGGAAAACTTTGAGTCTCTGCCGGCTGTCTGTTCTTCTTGATTATGGATCGGGGCTTCTCGCGATGAACCCGGCGGCGTGCCGGCACGCGTTCGTACGAGCACACACACACACACACACGCACACACGCGCGCGTTCGTACGAGCACACACGAACACACACACACACACACACACACACACACACACACACACACACACACACACACACACACACACACACACACACACACACACACACACACACACACACACACACACACACACACACACACGAAAGGCGGCTGATGTCTTCATTAAGACTGCATGGTTTGGCGGTTTTGAAGTGGATGCCTTCTACATGTACCTGTTCTAAACATAGGATGCGCGAGCTGCCGTCCGCTCAAACAGCGCTACACATTGTCTCATCTTTCCCTTTTGTGGATGTTCTGCGATTCCATCAGTCCGGCGGTCGCTGTAATTTGACGAGACAGGAAAGTCGAGTCCAATTGAAGCGTCTCTGTACAACTTTGAAGATGATAAGCGAGTGGTTGCGATTTCTCTACGCATCACTCCACAATACAGAGAGGTTGGGAAGGGACCGGATGCTGCACATTTCTGTTATTTCAGTGCGTACATAAAAATAGATTGTACCTGCGGCAAAGCAAAGTTCCTTTAATGTACCCTTTAAATAGGCTGCATATTAACAACACAGGGTCTTAAAACAAGGATGAAGGCCAGTTCAAAAACAACTGGTGACACACATAGACAGAGAGAGACAGAGAGAGACAGAGAGGGACTGAGAGAGACTGAGAGGGACTGAGAGAGACTGAGAGAGACAGAGAGAGAGAGAGAGAGAGACAGAGAGAGAGAGACAGAGACACAGAGAGAGACAGATAGAGACAGAGAGAGAGAGAGACAGAGAGAGAGAGAGACAGAGAGAGAGAGACAGAGACACAGAGAGAGACAGAGAGAGACAAAGAGAGACAGAGACAGAGAAACTGAACCTATCACATAAATGAGACGCAGGGTTTTCTTTTGATGGAGGCCGGATCATATGTGCTGGGTTTTGAATACAGAGCTCTTAATTCTACAGATTGATCCGAGGTGATCAGTTTACATAATGACCTCATCCTCAACTTGCATACATGCAAAACGACACAATGTCACGAGGCGTACATTTGCAATTCTGAACGTATCGTTGCTTGACGCTTACACCGTATCTCAGTTTAATACTGTATTGTAGTTCCTGTGGTCAAATATATGCCCCTAAAGCCATCCCTTTCATCATGATTTGGATAATCACAGGTAGTGAGAAAAAGGGTGCGAGGGACATGGAGAAATAGAGAGAGAGAAAGAGACAGACCGAAAGACAAAAAAAAAAACTTTAGAATTTTACACTTTCCTTATTAGCAATGGAAAGAAGGGATGCACTGCACTGTCACCTAGTTTCCATGGAAACCTGTTGCTATGGAAACAGGCCCTGGCACAGACTCGAGAGGAGGCGGGTGGTGGTGGTGGTGGTGGTGGTGGTGGTGGACTTCACTCAAAGAAGCAGGGAGAGATGGGAAATAAGAGGGAGGGAGGGAGGGGAGGGAAGAGACATGTTAGGAGCTCTGTTAGGAGTACAGAGAGGACGAGAGAGGGGAAGGAAGAGACATGTTAGGAGCTCTGTTAGGAGTAAAGAGAGGACGAGAGAGGGGAAGGAAGAGACATGTTAGGAGCTCTGTTAGGAGTAAAGAGAGGACGAGAGAGGGGAGGGAAGAGACATGTTAGGAGCTCTGTTAGGAGTACAGAGAGGACGAGAGAGGGGAAGGAAGAGACATGTTAGGAGCTCTGTTAGGAGTACAGAGAGGACGAGAGAGGGGAAGGAAGAGACATGTTAGGAGCTCTGTTAGGAGTAAAGAGAGGACGAGAGAGGGGAAAGGTTTATCACCACCAACCCAATACAGGATGTATTCCTCCTAGTTTAAGCATTATTAGTAGTAGTCGTATTAGTAGTAGAAGATGGATACAAATCCTATAATTAATATGCCCCCCCACCCCCACCACACAAGGAAAATACCACAATTCATAAATGTGGTATTTGAGTCTGTGCACGTGGTACGTTATGTAACCACTGTGTGTCACGCTGGAGATCGGCGCAGAGGACTAGCCTCTCTAGTTGTGTGTGCGTGTTCGACTCCCTAGTTGTGTGTGCGTGTTCGCCTCTTGTGTGTGTGTGTTTGTCTGGTTGAAGACACTTGCTCAGGGAATATTTCAGGTGTATGCATGTGTGTGTGTGTGTGTGTGTGTGTGTGTGTGTGTGTGTGTGTGTGTGTGTGTGTGTGTGTGTGTGTGTGTGTGTGTGTGTGCATATGAAGATTACCAATTCACTCCAGGGGGAATTTATGATTTTGTTCATGTAATAACCCTGCATCACCCGCCTCTCTTTCAGTCACACACACACTCACATGAAAATTACACTTTAAAGCAATGTCCCACCTTCCCTTTGAAAAGGAAAGGAGTCTGCTGTATGCAAGGCACACAGTTTCTTATCTCGCTTCCGGCTGATTGCATAAAGGACAGGTTCACAGACATCGCAGCTTAACCAGTCACAGAACGACACCTGATTTCCCATAACATCTCCTCCCATCCACCCTTGCAGCCTCCCTCCATCCCTCCCCCCCTCGGCCCCTCCCTCCCCCCCTCGGCCCCTCCCTCCCTTCGCTCTTGGCTCTACCGATTTGAAGTGTTATGGCAGTGTGCTAGGTTACTGTTAAACTAGTATCACACTTACACGCCGCTGCGGTACCACTGCATCGTTAACTCACACAACTATCCCATCGTTATTATTCCTTTACGTAAGTCTAAATCCCATCATCGCTACTACATGGGGAGTAAATCTATCTTTGTTTTCGTTACATGAGCTGTTGATTTGAGATGAGGTACATAACTGAATAGCTATGAATCACGGTGCTATGACCCCATAACAAGAATAACAAAGACCAAGAACGCTGAAATTGAATCGCAACGAGCTGAAGTACTGTCCTCTCACTTCCCCCAGCCAGACAGCGTCTCTCTCTGCTGCCTGCGAGGCAGTATTTTTAAAATGTCTGACGTGGGACAAGCAATGGATTTAATTAACGGGGTTGGAGGCATGAAATGGGCGCCGTCACAGTGTCAGGGACCGGGTCTGACACCAGCACCTCCGGTGTTGTGCGGTGACGGCATCCCGGACGCGGGCCCCCACGCCGGTCTTCCGCTGCGCCACGCACGCCACGATCCTCCAGGGGCGCGGCGAGCACGTAGCCCCCTCTACAGAGGACACGCTCGACACGGTCCCCTCGCGAGGAGGAGAGTGGCGTGAAAGATGTGCTGCTCGCCGTGGCCTCGGGTCTGTGGGGTAATCCAGAGAAGGGCGTTGTATACAGAGCGTCGTTCCACATGTTCTGCCTTAATGGAACACTGCTGGCGTTGGCTTTTTCCTTCACAGCCGCAGAGCATTGTATAATACAAGAGAAAATAACTAAATTCTCTTCTTCTACTTAGACGAAAACGAGCCATTGTGTGTATCTGAACGCTATCGTTTCTGTGCGTTAACCACGCAACAACCTCACCGAGATTGTCCTGGCCAGTCACATACAATGTTGTGGTTCCATGACGCATCTTTGGACGTAATCCAGCGTGATGTAAGAGCAGGGAGGCCTGTACCGCATAACCTTTAAGAGGTTGGACAGGCGCTGAATCATATAGACCAGAGTCTTAATTTACATTATATATACACAATACAACACCCTACCGCCTCACCTTTGACCAGCCTCTCTAATGCACTGATTGGCAGTTCAAGTTGTAATGGACTCCATCATAAACATCCATTAAAGCACCTCATCACTCCACTGTAATATATGTGTATGTGTGTGTGTGTATGTGTAGCGTAGCGCATCTTAATGGCCCCCTTCAAGCCCCTGGCAGCTCTCGTCTGCCATGTTCAAGGGAGCTGTAGGTCAGTGTCAAGAGTGGGGCGACGGTTCTGACACCGCCGCTGACAGCTAAATGAGCAAGTCATCAACGTCCATGGGTTGTCAGCAGAACCCTTTAAAGCGTGACGCTCGCCAAGGCCCCAGAGAGGAGAGCAAGGCCGTGCAAGTGGCTTGTCGTGCTGACTTTTTCTGGCTTGTGCATGTAGCCATGTGCATACAAACATATACACACGCCACAAATCGGCATTGTGCATCCAAAAAGAGACACACCCAATCTCCTCGCAGAGGAGCCCATGCCGACTTGTGTGTGTGTATTTATTAGTGGTGAAACGGATCAGTGTGTCCACGGTTCGGTTCAGATAACCGTTTTGGGCCTCGGTTTCGGATACGGTTCGGATTAGGATCATGTCCGTGATAGTAAAAAGGCGGACTTTTTTTTGACAGAGGGTTTGGGGGAGAAACACAAAAATTAATGAGACCCACAGGCTATTTGCAATGTGTTAATTGACTGCAATCAGACAACTTGCAAGGCTTTTGTGTACAATAAATGTTCCCCTAAATGCATTTGAAAACATGGTGCACTAAGTGTAACATGTAAGGGATAACGGCCGACAAGGCTTAGAACTCTGGCGACGAGCGCAGCATGAAGCCAGAGTTGCCTCTACCTGTCCATTATTTCCATCGAACCGGTCGACCTCGAAGGCCGTCATCCCGCTTATCCCCCGTTTGTATTTATCTCCCGTATATTTAGAATATAATTGTATCAATTACTTTCTTTAAATTTAGGAATCGTTTAAAGCCCAGTTTGTTTTGAACGCTGACAGGCTGAAGGGAGGGGCGGGAAAAGTCTCATTGGCCCGGGCAGCACTGGAGAGAATGCATTCCGCTGGGTCCTAAACACCCTTTTGTATCGGACGTAGACTACAGTAGGCAAAATACGCTACATAAGGCAATGCCTTCATGAAACCGAAATCCGCGGATCTCCAGAATGCTCCGAACTATGGTAAACGAACCGAACGGATTCGGATACAATTCGAATCCGCTGCAGGCCTAGTATTTATGCATGTGTTTTTTGCTGTGTGTGTCTGTGTGTGAGTGTCTTTGTGTGTGCGCGTCTGTCATCATGCGTCTGTGTGTGTGTGTGTGTGTGTGTGTGTGTGTGTGTGTGTGTGTGTGTGTGTGTGTGTGTGTGTGTGTGTGTGTGTGTGTCTGTGTCTGTATTTATGTGCGCCTGTGTCCAGCCTTGGTGGCCATCTGGTGAAGCAAGGAGATCTCCGCACATCTGGCAGCTTACATCGGACCGGAGCCGAGGGCATCTGCGATGCTGCGAAGGCAGGGTTGAAGGGAGGTGAAGGATAGAAAGAGTGGGACAGTGGCTGTAGGAGAGCAGGAGGAGGGGGGGGGGGGGGGGGGGTGGTCCGGGCTCGGCCAAGGCGGGGCATGGCGGCGGCGGTGGTGGTAGGGTGGCAGGTTTGAAACAAAGGAAAGTAGTCAGGATGGATTTTTTTCTTCATAATGGAGACGGAGGGGGGGTGTGGGGGGTGAGGGGGGTGAGGGGGAGGACAGCGGGGGGGATGCCGTGTGTTGAGATGAAGGACTAGAAAAGGTTGAGAGGAAGAGAAAAGAGTGCACGGAGAAAGAGAAAGAGAGCATGAAGTAGAGAGACAGAGAGAGAGAGAGGAAGAGAGAACGAGAGAGAGAGAGAGAGACGCAGAGGCCGAGGCACACACGCACACACATATTATCAGTGCTAAGGGGGGGGAGGTCAATATGAAAGTATAGATCTGGCCGGGGAAACACGCTGGCGCTCTCCTATCAGAGAGCTCATGACCTCAGCGGACGCGTCACCGCCCGGCCACGACATTGACTTTCCTTTCAGCCGTTCACCACGTCGTCGCTATTTGCGTAGTGCTTTTACCTTGTTGTTCCAATAACATTCTTATCTAACCGCTTTGTAGAACTAGTTACATCACACGATATTAAGAGCGTTCAGGGTGGAGCAGGTTTAAGAGTTAAGCCCAGGTCACTGGGGAATGGTGCCGGCAGAACCAAGAGTCTTATTGGTCCAGAATGTCGTAAGAGCTCGGCAAACACGAGACAGTGATGGCCGTAAGGCTGGCTTGGCGGATGATTGCGTTTTTGTCTTTTGGTGGTGCCGAGTGTACTCTAAAAGCAGTCCGTTAAGCTGTTGAGCGTTATTGGAAATCTTCAAGGTCACAATCAATGATGGTCGTGAACTATGTACCCAGGACAGGGAGTCAAGGGGGAACAGAGGAGTGGAATAGGAGATGACATCCTCATATGTTTATGCATTCACACGACACGCTACACACTAGGGGGAGGAGCTAATGTACAGTGGCGTCGACCTTCCACGCACCGCGTTTGTGATAGCAAAGTTGGAAATGCAGTTAGAGCGACCGATGGTCGAGCGACACACACTCCTCCCAGGAAGGAAATGTCTGTGTGTATTCATGGCAACCGTCTGCTTTCAGAGTGGGCTCCCGCCCTGAAAACAGAGCACGGTAAAGGTCTTATGAGGACATTCATTTGCCATGAAAGATGAGGGTCGTTTTTTGACATCATTTGGGACTACGACATGATTAGCAGTTCATCAGCGTGCACACACACACACACACTCACACAAACACACACGTTCACACACACACACACACACACACACACACACACACACACACACACACACACACACACACACACACGTACACACACACACACACACACACACGCACACACGCTTTTAGAGGAACATAAAAGAAGAAACTGAGGGAAAATAGCCCCACTACCGGCTCCATTGA
Source organism: Gadus morhua (assembly GCF_902167405.1). Classification (NCBI taxonomy): domain Eukaryota; kingdom Metazoa; phylum Chordata; class Actinopteri; order Gadiformes; family Gadidae; genus Gadus; species Gadus morhua. The sequence goes on along the minus strand of NC_044055.1, from coordinate 18,826,364 downwards.
TCGGGGGTTTGCCGAGCCGAGTTTTCCGTGGTTGGCCGGGTCCTGTCAAGAAACATACGTCACATACGTTTGCATTCACACTCCAGGCCTGCAAGTACACACACCCACACCGGCACATCTGCACCCAGGCCCGAACACGTGACCCACACAAACACAGGCGTACACGCCGAGTTCAGGACTCCCCTCACACACAGGATTTATTGTGGTTTAGTGTCGCTCGATGTCCTACCAACAACCAACCTCTGTTGGAAGAGAAGGACACACACACACACACACACACACAAGCATACGCACACACACACACACACACACACACACACACACACACACACACACACACACACACACACACACACACACACACACACACACCATCTACTATCTATCTATATGGTCGCCCCTATTCTATCCTTTGCCTACTTGAAACATATGCTTATTATGTTGATGTGTTTTGAATACGGCACTAATGAGGGCCATGATAGTCCTTCAACAGTGATAAGACAATAAAAGGCTCTGTTTGTTCCAGAGGAAGTGTGACCTCTGTGACCCCATACGTGTGGGGGGAAGGGGGGGGGGGGGAGCAAGGGAGAGATTATACCACCAGAGTCTCTCTACTCCCCTGCGTACTGATGATATCAGAAGCTTTAATGAGGTAAAAGTGGCTCAATCGATTCCACTTTCTATCACTTTGAGATCAAAAGAACAAAAGGAGGAGGGGCAGAGGGGGGGGAGGGGAGAGGTGCGGGTGAGGTGGGGGTGAGGGATACATTAAAGATGGATGGAGGAGAATAAAGAAGGTTTGTAGTGGAACACTGACATGCAGTTTGAGAGAGTGCAGGTGTCTGAGTGTGCCATAGAAGCATACTTGGGGGGGGGGGGGGGGGGGGGGGGGGCGATGAATCTCGGGGCTCATCCACTCTCAGCTCGACGTGACTCTGCGTTCCCGTCTCCAAAGTTCTCCCAAAGTCAAAGGAAACGCAGACCTTAGACCCGAGCCAATTAAAAAGACACGCCCTGACGGTGCAAACTTGGTAAGATACATAACTAATAGTTCTCTCCGGATATAGCGGTGCTAATGAATGATTAAATTAATATATGTATAGTTTATGAGCAGCCCCTATGTCTTGCCCACCAAATCTCTGCGCGCTGCGCCGTAGAAGCCCCATCACTTCCAGCAGAGCGTCGCTCTAAATGGCTTCACGCCGCAGCTTGCTTATATCTTCCTCATTATCCCGCTCTTTTCATGGACTTTGTCTCCCTTTCTTCTCCTTGTCTTGAGCCCCTCTCTCTCTCTTCTCTCTCTCTTCTCTCTCTCCTTCCTGATCTGTCGCTCCCTTATTCTCTCTTTCCAATTAATGATCCTCCCCTTCAGGCATCCGCTGTTTCCATGAGAGCAGTGTTCTGTAGTCGATGCTGGTTGTCAAGGCAACAGTGAGCCGGGCACGATGCCTCGTGTCCTGTGCATGTGTGTCTGTGTGTGTGTGGTTTTTTTTTTTTAAAGCTTATATGCATGCATGCATGTTGACTTTGTGTGTGCCTGTTTACTTTGTGTGTGCAAAATGTACATACATAAACAATGTTTACCGTGTGGGCCCGTTTGTGTCTGCGTGCGCATCCGAATGTGTGCGTGCGTGTGTGCATCCGTATGTGTGTGTGTGCTCGTGCACTTGCAAACATGCATGTAAAAAAAAAGGAGAACAGAAGGATTGTGTCTGGCCAAAGGCTTCCCTATTCACAGCCAGGACAAATCCTAATGCTGGATTACCAGCAGCCAGATAAAGGGAGAAAGGGACGAGAGAAAGATAGAGAGAAGCAGAACAAAGAGAACGAGAGCGAGAGTTAGACAGTGAGCGAGAGTTAGACAGTGAGCGAGAGTTAGACAGTGAGCGAGAGCGAGAGAGAGAGAGAGAGAGAGAGAGAGAGAGAGAGAGAGAGAGAGAGAGAGAGAGAGAGAGAGAGAGAGAGAGAGAGAGAGAGATGAGGTTAAAGAAAGACTGCAACAGATTGATTATAGCATGGAGGGAGGGAGCTGAATAATGTAGTTGTAAAGCACTTCAGTAGTTCAGTAGAGAAAAGGTGTGGTAAGTTGCTTATGTTGAAGTGATTCATGAATAATGTAGTGGGTTGACATCATTAACGGATCTTTTCTTAGGCATGTCACAATACGTTAGTAGAAATCCTACGATAGTCACAAAAATTAATAACCAACAATGCTCCATACTAAATTAGAGTTTTGCGAGTGAGCTGCTGAATAAGAGATTATTTATGTGCGTTTTCATATCTTGATTTATATATGGTGTGTTTGTGTGTGTGTGTGTGTGTGTGATGACACCGTGCATGTTCAAGCAGACCATCTGCTGTGAGCGGCGAGTGTGGAGATTAAGCACGTGCAGAAAATAAGAGCCGTGTGAAAACCTCTAGAGGACTACAAAACATCAGCTCTGCGGTCCGTCCTCCAACACACACACACACAGGGAAGAACAAACAAACACGCACACACGCACGCACACTCACACACACACTGAACGAGGCTGCAACATTACAACACACATGTGCAGATGTCGGTGCAGGCATACATTTGACAACACATTGAATTACAAACAAACAAGTACGTGCACACACTCGAAATTTCCCAGACACACACACACACATTTTGGTCATTTATTTATGTTCACATTTTACAATAACAAATCTTGAACACAAACACTGGTAGATGCGCTCATCAAGCCCAGATTCTCGTTGACATGTCTGATCTCAGTCTATGGATACAGGAAGCAGCGTCTCCTCCATATGTGGCGGCTGCCTATTAATACAGATATGGAGCAGAATTTTGCAAGTGCACGCACACAGACACACACACACACACATGATACATACACACTGCATGATTTCCCTAACCCTCTCACACGCCACCCGTACTCAGGCCCGGGCAGAGCGGTGATCACCCCACGCACCGGCTCCCTCACGTGTGCTCCAGTGCTCCACACACACACACACACACACACACACACACACACACACACACACACACACACACACACACACACACACTGACACACAGACAGCACATACATATACACGCACGCACGCACGCACACGCACACACATACCAGCACTCACACACATTGACACACAGACAGCACACACACACACACACACACACACACACACACACACACACACACACACACACACACACACACACACACACACACACACACACACACACACACACACACACACACCACATACATACACAAGCAAAAAAACGTTAACTGAAATGCTTTGGGATCCGGCAGTAGATGTTAAAGGACAAATCCGGTGTAAAATGGATTTGAGATATGTTTGGTATAATAACGAGTTGGAAAGTTTCCTTTTGGAGCAAAAAAGCGCATATAGATGCATTCTTCAGTTGGCTGTTTTTAGCCGATTCTATCAAAACGCTGATAAACTTGGAAAGAGAAGGGCATTTGTTATGGTAAAAACTAAATCGCTATTTTAAACCACTTAAAAGGCTAGATGTAGCCCGACACTTCTTTAGTAGTATAATAAAGGTCTTAACATAAAACGAGGCTGTCATAACTTTGTAAGTGTACAGATTGTTTATTGAGAAGGACATTTTATGAACACAATGCCATCAGTAGTTCACCCGTCGTCGCCATCTTGTTGTTAAGACTCGATAAGTAGATTGGCGAACACAGAGCTTGCGTGTTGTTGACGGGTGTCACAATCTCTGTGTTCGTCGACCTACCTATCGAGTCTTAAAAACAAGATGGCATCGACGGGTGAACTACTGATGGTATTGTGTTTATAAAATGACAAATAAGTGTCGGGCTACTTCTAGCCTTTTAAGTCGTTTAAAATAGCGATTTAGTTTTTACCATAACAAATGCCCCCATTGTTCCAAGTTCATAGCGTTTTGGTAGCATCGGCTTAAAACAGCCAACTTAAGAATGCGTCTATACACGCTTTTTTGCTCCCAAACAAACATTCCAACTCGCCATCATGCTAAACATATCCCAGATCCATTTTACACCGGATTTCTCCTTTAAGCGTGAGTGAGGAAGACAGGAAGTGCCGGCTGCCCCTCTGGTTGCTCCTCACTAGTGCAACAACAACACTAACAATCAACAGCGCAGGCAAACAGCTCCTGCCTCTTTGCTGGCCGTGAGAAGAACCCTTCCTTTGAGCCACACACACGCACGCACACACACACACACACACACACGCAAACGCACACGCACACGCACACACACACACACACACACATTCATAGTCACACACAGAGTGGTTAATTGGACGCAGGTGCACCTGTGTGTCCCGGTGGGAGAGTTCGACCCAGTGTCAATCCTCCGCCCTCATTTCAACTTCCTGTTTCCTTTTCAGACAGCGTCCGAGCCGTGACTCAATGGTCACATGATGTCGCAGATCCAATGAGAAAGTTGGGAAGAGATATTTGGTGTTCTAAAAGCCAATTTAAACTTCACTCTTTGTGGGCATTCTTGCCTCTTGTCACAAAGTGCTACTTCCACCTTCCGAGTCCCTCTGTATCATGTTGAAACCCACAGTTTCAACATCACCAACCAGTAATAGCCACCTAGGTGTCGGGTAGCAACCACCATTGCGACACAGCTAGCTGTTAAAAAATATGAGTTAACATGTCAGGTAAATTTGGTTGTTAATTTGTGAACCAAACATTACTCAACATATATAAGTGGGAGTCAGTATTTTTTATATTTATAGCCATGAAACACAAATTATTTTGTTTATTTGGTATGGCCTCTTTTTGGCCAGAATCTGACCTAAAAGAGGCCTTAGGCTGCATTTACTTTTCAGCCTCAATGATTTTAGAAAGAGAGAGAGAAAGAGGTAATGCAGGGTGAGCGATGACACAGAGAGGCAGGGACAGGGAGAGAGGGAGAGATGGTTGAGAGGGACAGTGGAAGAGACACAGAGAGAGAGAGAATGAGAGTGAAAGAGGAAAGAAAAACTGAGAAAAAATAAGTGAAAGAGAGGGGAGTTAACGTTGGAAAGGCAGACAGTGGATTGCCGTAATCCACTTTGTCCTGGCCCAGAGTTCATGCCCACCGAGGGATGCACCTCAACATAACACCTCACACAGGGGACACAGGGGGGCGGCCATTGTTGTTGTTGTTGTGTTATGCAGGTGGTTACGTAGGTGGCTGTCATGTTCCTAGAAACACACACACACCTCTCAGAGAACACTCTCTTTCTGGGCACGGTACGGCAACTCTGTCGGCAGCACAACAGACCCCACGTTGAACCAACTCTGTTATAAAAACATTTCCAACATGGCTTGATGACAACAGTATCTATTAATATCTTCTATTACTCCAATTTGTTATTCTTCTATGTGAACTATGATGGGGGATAAAAAAAACAAGAGGTTTTCTTGAGAGCTCCAGTTGACTTGTTAACAGCCGAATGTGAGGAATACAAGCTACCAGACCGGGCTGTTTTGCATTTTGTATCTACACTTAAGTGTGCGTGGCACGTAGTTGTGTTATCTAAAATGTATGTGTGCGTGTGTGTGTGTGTGTGTTTGTACATGTGTGTGTGTATTAAGTGTATATTTGTGTTTGTGTATTAATTGTGGGTCTGTGTGTGTGTGTGCATTAAGTGTGTGTCTCTACTCTATGTGTGTGTATTAAGTGTGTGTGTGTGTGTGTGTGTGTGTATTAAGTGTTTGTTTGTGTTTGTGTATCAAGTGTGTGTCTCTGTGTGTGCGTAGTAAGTGTGTGTGGCCTCATGCCTGTTCCCCTGTGGTCGTCTTCCCAGCAGGACTCTGTGGTTCCTGGTAATGGATCAGAGGAGTGAAAAGTAGCCCCAGGTAGAAGAAAACCAATCAATGCAGAGGAACACCTCTTTCTCTCTCCCCCTCTCCCCCTCTCTCTCTCTCCCTCCCTCCCTCCCTCCCTCCCTCCCTCCCTCCCTCCCTCCCTCCCTCCCTCCCTCTCTCCCTCTCTCTCTCTCTCTCTCTCTCTCTCTCTCTCTCTCTCTCTCTCTCTCTCTCTCTCTCTCTCTCTCTCTCTCTCTCTCTCTCTCTCTCTCTCTCTCTCTCTCTCTCTCAGAGAACGAGAGAATAGTCATTCTATCATTCATGTGTAAAATGAGGGTCCATAAGTACAAGCCTCGGTTATGATCTGTGAAATGAATACATCCAATTCAGAAATAATCCTAATCCAAATAACAATGAAAACGAGTTGTTTGGAAACAATTTAATCATTGCATTCAATATAACATAGTGAAATAGAACAATGTATGAATTACATTCTATAATTAATTAATTGTTTGAGTGACTAATCAAGTAAAAATCCCAAGTCAACGATGCAGTTTATGTTTGAATAAACGCAAAAAATCTTTCCTTCTTTTTTCATATGAGGAAATAAATTTGAATTCCTTGACTGCACCAATGTTATACTAGCCTGGCCCCGCCTGCCTACGTACTTCCACTTAATATTAATTTCTCTTCAGTAATACGTCTGGGTTTGCGGTATTCGCGGGTTTTCTCCGGCCAAATTTTGCCGGTCAAATCAGCCAACAGAGGGAGTGGCTGAGAACAATGACGTTGAGGTTGCGCGCTAGATTCAGTTGTAGTCAAATGTTACCGATTGTTTATGGCAGATCCAGAGTGGCACTGGGCAGATCCAATAGTTTTAAACTCCAACAGACACCAGCCTTCAATTGAGTTACGTTTGTCAATGGAGAGTGGCCAGACTCTCTGTGCAAATGAAATTAAGTATGAGAGTCTGGTAGGACCAGGCTAATGTTATAATGTCAATACTCTTTTTTTGAAAACTGCCATTTGATAGGCATTTGCCATTGTTTATAAACAACTAGTATTTATTTTAATTATTTTAACATGAGCTGATTATTCATGATGTATTAAATTATGAAATAGCTATAATAATTTCCTTTTATTGACAATATTAAACCAATTATATAATTTCATATAGAATAGCTATCATAGAATAGATCAAGAGATCATGAATATTATCAATAGTTGTTGTTGTGTATTGTGAGGGTTAGGTGACACGGAAGATCATCAACTGGTTGTTGCCATGGCATCGCTATACCCAGAGCTGCCTTACTGGTTACATAAGAAGAGAGTCGTTTCCTCAGTTGTTAAAGAGTAAAAACCCCCCACTAAAAGGATTAATGCTGGGTACTCCAGTAATACTATGGAGCGGACACAAGGTTCGAGATCCTCTTTTGTACTGTAACACAGGAAGTAAGGCAAAAGTACAAAAGGCTATTCAATTTGTGAGGTAGTGTGCGTCAATGTTGTTAGACACCCTGGACACCTCAGAATAAGAATTGTGCGAGCTGAAGACATCATTATCCACCTAAAATAACAATACATTTAACTTTGCCGCGATAAAAGCTTTTAATATCTTCATACCCAGAATTCTCCACTATTAACTCAGTTTGAACCCTTTTCCTTCCGACTTCAACCCTTCAAAGGCCATGACTATCTTCTGCGTTCATTTCCTCTGACTCACACATCTTTATCTGTTTATTCCTTTGTTGGTGCCACTACAACACAAACACACAGGCTCGCTCACTAAGTGAGGGGTATAGCTTTGAGAGTGGGCGTGTCCATTAGCTTAACTGCAGTCTTGGAGGTCGACTGCTCCTCACACGGCACACCTTCACCTGGACCACCAGGGGGGCTATGTCCAGACTGTTAGACCCCACCCAGCCCAGGCTCCCCACGGGGCCGTGTGTTGAGTCCCATCCTCTACATTAATGACATAGTTAGTTTACTAGTAGATAGTTGAGTTAGCTCGGTGAACACAACACTGTGTTCACCGAGTTCACAGACTGTTGCTCGACTCCTCTCCGGAGACGAGACGGCCCCCAGGGACGACTCCAAGGACAACCCTCTTCTCCTGAACCCCTCAAAGACAAAACGACTCACAAGGGGCGGACCCCAACCCACTATCCTTCAACGGGGTCTGTGTGGAAAGGGTCCCTGCTTTTGTGTTGTTTTTTTTTACATTGCCGACTTCCTCTCCAGGACTACCAACACCACTGCGCTGTGAAGAAGGCACCGCCGTGGCTCCACTTCCTGAGGGGTTCTCGGGGAAACCAGACCACAGCAGGAGCTGCCGGGGTCCTTCCAGAGTGTGCTGCCCTACCGTGTCCCCATTATAGCCACGATGGAGCCCTTCAGAGGGCCATCCATACCGGCCAGGAGTCCGGCCGCTCGCGGTCCTCCGTGGAGGACTTCCTCTGCTGTCACTGACTCAGCGGAGCGGCGCACGCGCCCAGAGATCCGTCCCTCCCTGGACATCATCTGTCTGCGCCGCTGCCGTCCGTGAGACGCTTCAGGTCCGTCAAATCACAGACCGACCGACTTTAGGAAAAGCTTCTACCCCAGATCCGCACGAGAACTGAACACTGACACTGGACTCGGGTCTGAGATCTGTGTAACACAGATCTGTACTCCAGGTACACTTCTAGAACATACCATAGGTTGGTCCATTTCTACTGCACCTTGGTATGGCTGCATTCCTAACCGCTGCACTTGTATGTAGGGACACTTTTAATTTCAATTTGAGTCAATATACAATATCCCAAAGTGCAATATCACGGCTTGTCATGTTGTTTCATTGTTATACACCTTATTGTTTGACAGGTTACATTGTCATATCCTATTGTTTGGTAACAGATAACACATGTTATATTTACTGCATACATTTAGCCACTTGATTGAGTCTAGATATAACTAGACTAATTTTTTGCTGTTTGAAATGTGCGAATGCTGCATTGCTCAATTACACTGTTCGATGACAATAAAGGGATCATATTATGTTCCAACTGCATAACTCCATCACCAGACACACTCCAATCAGGATTTGATTTCACTCTGAACCACCAAGCGATCTGGTGCGAGCATCGGATTGGGTCATTCAACGATGCGCAGCGTTTAGCCTCAAACGGGACGGACAAAAACAAAAAATAACACAAGAAGCTTGGATTCTTTAAGTCCACTTAAAAATAAACCCCCCTGTCTCGCCCACTTTGAGCAGGTCTGAAGGTTAGCAATTAAAAGTGTTAGGCTGAGACGATATCCAACCAGGGTCTCCATAGCAACAGCGAGAGTGATTCAGAGCCTGTTAGGCTGTGAAATAAATTTCACACCTCAGTGCGCAGCGGACTTCGCTGCGAGTTTGTATGCGGAGGAGTGTATGTGTTTGTGTTTAAGTAGCTCTCGCAAGACCTACAGTAGCGTGCATTAAGAAGAGTGTTTCATTTAAGTGCCTCGTGTGTCTCGTCTCGTCACTCCAACAGCGGCGGTCCCCGTCACCATGTGCTGTCTACAATATGTCCACTCTAGATTTATTTTTGCCAGTTTATTTTTTTTCGTCTGCACGCACCGCTTTTTCCCATAAGCATTTTATTGAATTTTTTTTCTTTTTTTTTTCGATAGCTTAGCCCTCATGCTTCCACGTAACGTAATGGTGACTGTGCGTCCACATTTGGTATGATACAAATACACCATCAGACTTGGGGCCGATAGGGCAGGGCTAGCCAATGGCTAACTAAACGCTACAACTGCGCTACTGATTTCTGGCCCAATATCGTCCCGCTGGGATGATCAAACAACGACCGCAAGCTAGCAGAGGACAGGAGATAATTGTTAGGACAATAATGGCTAGCTTCCCTGTAGATGTTTGACTTTCTCCCACTCCTCTACGTTCCCGATCTGAATCTCTCAGTACCCGCCATCCACCATTTTATATTCCCGTATCCACACAGCCCCCTGCCCCCTCGCTTCAGACCACCCATCTCTCTGAGATTCTTATTACATTTATGATGAAACATTCGTAAGGAAGACTCTAGATTAAAGTGCATCTCTCTCTCTCCCTCTCTCCCTTTCTCCCTCTCTCCCTCTCTCCCTCTCTCCCTCTCTCTCTCTCTCTCTCTCTCTCTCTCTCTCTCTCTCTCTCTCTCTCTCTCTCTCTCTCTCTCTCTCTCTCTCTCTCTCTCTCCTCTCTCTCTCTCTCTCTCCCCCCCCCCCCCCCCCCCTCCACTCTCTCTCCCTCTCCCCTCATTCTCATATCTGTCTCACTCGGGCAATTGCTCATTAGCTTTCTGTCAGTCCTGGTTTCTGTCTCTCTCGCTCTTCCCCTGCCTCTGTGTCTTGCAGCTGCACTGTTTTCTTACTCTACTGTGCCTTCCCCCTCTTTAATATAACCCTTTGCCCCCACTTTCCCTGCGTGTCAGTCTAACAAGGAGGGAAAGTGAGTCTCCCCCCCCCCCCCCATCTCTCCCCCCAACCCCTCTTTCAGTTTTCTTGTCTCTGAACTTATTCCTCTCTCTCTTCTGCAGTCTCTTATCCCCCGCAACCCACGCCTCTTTCCAAACATTCTTCTTTTTTTATAAAGTTGTTTCGAGACCAAGCGACGCCCACGATGTCAACACTTCACACACCCACAAGCCCACAGACAGAGGGACAAACGGACGGACGGACGGACGGACGGACGGACGCGCAGCGAGAGGACCTCTCGAATCGTGACGGAGCCGGAGGAGCAGCGAGCCGAGACACCGCCGTCGTCAGGGAGGCACAGGACAGAGACGGAGGCTTCATCCCCTCTGGGGAGCATCACACACTTGTGTTACAGTTCACACTCACGCATGATAGCCATGAGCTCACACACACACACACACACACACACACACACACACACACACACACACACACACACACACACACACACACACACACACACACACACACACACACACACACACAAACATGCACAAACACACTTAATGTGCTGTACAGTAAGCTAAAAGACACACAAATGACACACACACACACACCGACACCCACAGAGACAAGCATACGCACAAGCAGACGCATACAAAAACACACACACACACACACACACACACACACACACACACACACACACACACACACACACACACACACACACACACACACACACACACACACACACACACACACACACACACACACACACACACACGCACACTAGGAAATAAATGATAATACGAATTACACATTAGAATGTTGCTAAGCCCAGGCTGGGAAGCAAGCGAGAGGGGAGAGGATGGAGTCTGAGGGACGGGAAGGAGTGTGCGAGAGCGAGCGAGTGGGCGAGTGAGGTGAGAGAAGGCGGAATGTTCGGAAGTGTGAGGTGAGGAGGAGAGGCGGCCGTGATGCCGAGCTCCTCTGTTGTTCAGGTTTAGCTGCACCCCCCCCCCCCCCCCTCCACCAGGAACTCTCCCCCACGCTGAGAGCAGCACAGTCCGGGTACGCTGCCCGCCGCGCACGTGTGTGTGTTATGAGGATAGAAGTATGGGTGTGTGTGTGTGTGTGTGTGTGTGTGTGTGTGTGTGTGTGTGTGTGTGTGTGTGTGTGTGTGTGTGTGTGTGTTGGGAATAGAAGTATGTGTGCGCGTGTGTTTGATTTTGTGTGTGTGTGTGCTATGAGTATCAAAGTATGGGATTGTGTTTGAGGGTGTGCGATGAGGATAAAAGTATGTGTGTGTTTGTTTGTGTGTGCTCGTGTGTTTTGGCACCATTGAATAGCACCATTGATTTTTGCAATTTCATACATCTCTTGAAGAGTGCGATATGAGGAAAGAAGGGTGTGTGTGTGTGTGTGTGTGTGTCAATATTTGGCCATATTTTCCTATTGTACAGGATGTAAGAACAGGTTGGCTGTCATTCATTGCAACGTTCTATTCAACACCAAAAAAAGAGCGTGGAATCAGGGTTGGGGAACGGTCCACGCGGATGACAAATGTAACCTGACAGAGCTGCGCCATAACGGACTCTCACTTTGAGTGTGAGGCGGTCATTGAAAGACATGGAGGAGGTTAAAGGACGATCCCTCCAGACTACGAACCGTCCTCAAACGCTCTAACTCACAGCTCTCTCCGCTGCTTGCGAGCGTGCAGCCGGACACGCTCTGCAAATAAACTTGTTTTGTCGGCACGCAGGGACTAAGTAGAGCAAGCGTAGTTTACCGCTCACAACTCCACTCCATCAGCACTCTGTTATTTGAAACGGGGAGGCCAGGGGTGGTCAATGTCAAGTGTTGCATTTAGTGTAAGCGCAATCGTTGTCACATGGAGACAGCGGGCTGTGAGTGTGGGGGACCGCCGGCAGCATAAGAGCTCTTGATGGAGCGCTGGTCACACTGACTGATGGAGGGGGGGACGCAGTGTAAACGTAAACCGCTCCCAGACGGAAGTTCCCTTTCCGGCGGGTAAATAAATAAAAGTCTCAACGAGCCTCAATCGAGTCACTGACGTCATCGACAGGTTGCCATGGCAGCTGCTTACTCGAACATGTTTTTGTTTGTCTCTATCTGTGTCGGTTAGGCGACATTTATCTCTCGGATATTTGTTTCAACCAATCATGTAGCTGGAGGTGGGGATCCGTGAGCTTGTAATTGGCTGAGAGCAAACACAAACTTGGCCGGCGCTAGTAACCTGTACACCACAGATACTTCCCATTGTACAAAATTCTGAAGAGCCTCTAAATTAGTGTATTTCTTTTATATATTCTCGGTTAAATTAGTTTCTCTTTGACAGAATATCAAAACAAGAAACAAGGGGTCCCTTTGCCCGTATCACCGAGAAGTTCTGCTCCAACAGAGTAGGAGATATGTAAAGTAAATTCTACAACCGTTAAAAACCCTAAAACAAATAACACAAAGCCCTTATCCTACCTCCTTCAGCACCTGGTGAATGAGACAGGCGGTCTGCGGGGACACCTTCCAGGGGTCCTTCTCCTCCACCAACATGGCGTCCAGCGTGGCCTTCTCCAGGACGATGTCGAACGAGGCGTCGGGGAAGTCGAGCTGGCGCGCGTCCATCTGGCGCCAGGTCATCCCCGGGCAGTGGGCGTGGCGGGCGGCCATGGCGTCGACGCACACGGACGAGTAGTCAATGTTGGTGATGCGGCGGTAGCCCGCGTCGTACATCTCCCCGCTCATCGAACTGTTCCCACATCCTGGGAGGGAAGAGAACGGGAGGCTAGGTGAGCATGTTTTCATTTTAGTATGATTCTTCGCTTTGATTCTAAGCAACTTACCGTTGATCAAAACATTCATTAGGATCACCTAGGGGTCGACGGCGTCTCGCCGAGGATGCCTAAAGGTAACCCTCGGAGACCGTAAAAAATATTGAAGTAGCATCTGCTTTCCCCTTTGACCTGGAATGGTGGCCGGTCTTTGTGTATCCAACAACATGAACCACCTATAGGCCGGAGGAACTAAGGGGAACTAATCAAGCTGAAACTATATATTTGCCATTTTTCGTTGTAAAGTAGGCCTAGAGTTTTTCTGAAAGAGACGCACATGGGCCATTCAGTCCCTCCCCCAAAGCATTCAACGAGGGCCTGCTGTCTGGCACTCACTGTCAAGCAGCTGTAAGGTGAAGGAGGCCAGTTGTGTGTGTGACCGGCGGTATTCAAAAAACAGCGCAAGTTAAAAATGGCAGAGGGAGGCTCGAAAAAAAGGGTAGAAAAAGTTATCTTGTACGGGAACACTTGGGATTCTATGAATCTGACGAGCACCATACAATATGCAAGATTTCCCTGGAGGTGATATCTGCGCCACTTGGCAACACAACAAATCTATTAAACCATCTCTAACTAAAACACAAAGTCACTCACAACAAATTAATAACGAAACAAAAAGACAAGACCACAACCCCCTGGACATCAACGCAGAGTCAGACATCGATCTCAGCAACACGGTATAACGCGACTCCTTAACCGTCAAATTCGGAGAAGCACAAGAACGGATAAGCAGAAGAACATAACAGCAGCCATTGTATACTTTAAGCTAATGATATGCACCCTAACGGTACAGTCGAGGGCAAGGGTTTCAAGAAGTTATTCCAGACTTTGGACAAACGGTATGCGTTGCCATCTCGCCACCTTTTCAGCAGAGTTTATTATTATTCGATTTTCTGAGTATATTTGTTTTATTCATTAAATGTTTTATACAGCTGGATAAATATTTGTAAAAATCAATTTCGATTTGAACATTTTCTACTTGACTATTTTGTGTATTTTTTTTAAAGATCCCATGGCATGCTACTTTATGAATGCTTTTGTATAGGTGTTAGTGGGCCCCTAGTACAATACTTGAAGAAGTTCAAGAAATACAGCCTTGGTGCAGAATTACAGCCACTACGAGCCAGTCCCACAATGAGCTTTCCACAAGCGTGCCGTTTTTTAGAGGCGGGTCAAGATGGAGGCTGGGGGTGTGGCCCTGAGCAGCTTGCGGCCATGGGGACCATGCGCATTGCGCTCGTGTTTTACAGTTCTGTAAACACTCCGGGTGCTCCGGCGGGAGACCTGGAGCTCTGTATCTAAATAATTGAATATTATACATAGATATCTATATCATATAAAATATATTATCACGGCCAAAAGCTGTGTGCGCCTCCAGACGATATTATGAACCTCAAACGACTGCGTCAGGTTCTCCGACATCTCTGGTTCTTCCACATCAATCTGAAGTAGCAGAAGCAGCGGGGCTCCGGTG
>NC_044055.1:18691801-18806801 GCF_902167405.1 Gadus morhua | reverse complement strand
GTCCAACACAGTTAGCGCAAACGAACAGCCCTGGCTATGTGGGATTCTCCAATATTGGCCACAAAAAGAACCACTCCACAAGCTTGGATTCGGACTGAGAGGCACGATGAATTCTTGAATGTAAAATGTCCTGGTAATGAGTATGCCGGCTGGGTGAAGTTTGGATATTTCGTCCCACCGGACGCAATTGATTGGCTCAGTGGGGAAAAAAGGGTAATTTGTGTTCATTTGACACACTCTACGTACATTCATAAGACCGGGACTGAGCCCTAAATTTGTATTCAAAAATGCTTAGGCTGCATTCTAATTGGTTAAAAATCCCTTTGCGACTTGGAAATGTTGATCTGCCCTCAGAATTCAGAATCATCACATTGCACTTTTTGGAGTAAAGACCAAGCCATGTCAAGCCAGGTCAAAAAACTGAGATAGAGCTGTGGGAGCTGCCGGAAACTCGTTTGGAATAGAATGGATGTATCTCACCCACTGCCACATTGAGTTTGACAAAAGCCATAGCTGATTTACATCCTTCGTAATACAATGTTACATACCGGGTGTCGTGGCAACTTTTCGTGCAGTTAGTGACACATTTACCATCGCCCAGGAGCGGTGGTTCGCCTGTCTATGGGGGAGGGAACCGCAACAGACTCTCCAACTCACTTGTGTGTGTAACGGCGTGTTGTTGTTTTATCCGCCTTAGGCGCTACCAAAGAGCAGGAAACGGAGGCCTTCAAGATTACCACTTTTAGTTTTATTTGAGTTACTTCATGTTTTTACTCAAGTGATTTTCTTTGGGATGACAAACTTTTACCAGAGTCGGTTCCAACAAAGATATCTGCACTTTCACTCAAGTCTTACTTTCTAGTACTTTATCCACCACTGTGTGTGGGTGTGTGGTGTGTATATGGTTTCCTCCAGGCTTTATATGTTCACGAACACGTCACCCTAAGCTGCTCCCCTGTCAGAGAGAGCAGTCTGAAGCTGCTAGAAACTGAGCTTTATTTAGCAGCTCTGGTGAAAAACACAGCCAGATATATCAAACGTGACATCAAACTCTTCTTTTCTTCTAATCAAACAAGCGCACATATGCTGGTACTGAGAGACATGACAGTGCTGTCGGTGGCGAGGCTTCAGGTGTGTAGCTATCAGCGGCTACATTTACTTGTGTGACAGATAATCAGCTGTGTACAAATATATATTTAGAGCTTGAACTGTTTAAATTGTTCAGATCTTTTCAACTGTCAGGTTGCAAGGAACCAAAGCAGGGAGGATGGGAATCCACTAGTCAGCCTCTTAGCACGAAAGACGTGGCACGGGGTTCGACTCCCGAGCCAAAAGGTACTGTTTTCGATCACCATTATCAACAGCCTAGCATGTAAGCATCCTTAATCAAAACGCCTGACCCCCACCTGCTCCTAACTGACATGCCTCTCAATTCACCTGATGTCGCTTATGAACATGCGTGTCTGCCGAGTTCTACCAAGAAAATTGCATCCTAATAGAACTAACGGACCGAAGGAGAGCCTGAGACAAAGAAAGGAGAAAGAAGAGAGAGGTGAGCTCCTTTTACACAGCCTGTTCAGGGCGGTAATGCGGCAGCGTTGTTCAGCCTAGCCCTGCATCTAAACACGGAATAAGAAAGCATTGTTTTTCCGCCTTTAAAGGTCCCATGACATGCCAACAGGTGTGAGTGTTATTAGCCGTTACAAGCTGCTTTGAAAATCGGTCTGTTACGGCCACCCTTTATAACTTGACTCGCGGTTCAGCGGCCAGTACCATGACATTATTGAAATTTAAATAATAATGCCATTTTATTACTTATCCCGAACTCTAAAAAACAAAAAATGGAGGACTGTTCAACCAAAATAAAAGCGCGGAGGAAGCCTCGGCCAGCCGCGCATTGGGCCGTGGAAGCCAGGACTTCCTCCTCCTAACCTACAATTCCCTGACCCTCTAACCAATAACAGAAATACCAAAAGCCCTCCATTCAATGAATCAAACAGCTGTTGCCAAAAGGCAACTGAATTACAGGCCAGCGGCCAGGAGCTGCCGATACTTGAGAGACCCGTGTGGGAACACAGGCCACGCCTTAAGTAGCGGCAGTAGTAGCAGTAGCTCCAGCCCCAAATCAGGAACACCTGAGAGACAGATGAGAGAATAAAGCAGGAGGAATTAGAAGAAAGGGGAGGCACGTAACGCGCCAAAAGTGGGCGTGTCCACCTAGATGTGTGAAGGATAGATGGGCAACGTTTGTTACAGTCCACTGGGTAGGTTGGTAGACTGATCTATGCAGCACACATCTAGGTGGACACGGCCACTCTTAAGACTGATGTCATGAGAGACCGATTTTCAAAACGACTTGTAACGGCTAATCACACTCACACCTGGTGCCATGTCATCAGACCTTTAAGCCGGAGGCAGAGGTAGTGCAGGTAGGAACATAGGTAGTAAAGGTAGTAACAGAGGTAGTAGAGGTAGTACAGGTGGGAACAGAGGTAGTAAAGGTAGTAACAGAGGTAGTAAAGGTAGTAACAGAGGTAGTAGAGGTAGTACAGGTAGGAACAGAGGTAGTAACAGAGGTAGTAAAGGTAGTAACAGAGGTAGTAGAGGTAGTACAGGTAGTAACAGAGGTAGTAGAGGAGGTAACAGAGGTAATAGAGGAGGTAACAGAGGTAGTAACAGAGGTAGTACAGGTAGTACAGGTAGGAACAGAGGTAGTAGACGAGGTAACAGAGGTAGTAAAGGTAGTACAGGTAGTAACAGAGGTAGTACAGGTAGGAACAGAGGTAGTAGAGGAGGTAACAGAGGTAGTAAAGGTAGTACAGGTAGTAACAGAGGTAGTACAGGTAGGAACAGAGGTAGTAGAGGAGGTAACAGAGGCAAATCGACGTTTGTGTGAACAGGGTGAACCGTCATGGCAGGACAGGGGTGTGACATTTTGTCGAGGTGTCGTGTGTGACTGACAACTGTGTGAATTTAACAGGATCCATCTCTTAAACCGACTACGTAGTTATCATCTCTGTCTCTGTCTTAGGTCTGTGCTCCTTTCTGCCTTGAACCGATCCCTACTTCTCTTCAATTTTTCTTTGAACGTATTTCTGATTGCACAAACGCTTTTCTCGCGTTATGCCACTAAAATCAATCATTTCTGCCAACGTTACATGTCAACATTTTGCATAAGACGCACGGCAGCTCTGCTTCCGTTTGAAGGGTGGTATGAATGCGCAAGGCTTGCAAACAAACCTCAACACTCTTCATTATTGCTTTAAGAGCAAGGTCACACTAGACGCTGACACTGTTGGGTGACACTTGACGCCTCTGATTCTGAAACGCCATCAATCACTGCATAAAGTCAGCGCTTATAAACAAGAAAAGAAAAGCCACAAAATGGGGGACATTTGACTTAAAATAAGCATAATTAAATGCCAACAGAGCATAAAAAAGTACAAATATCTCGTCTCAAAGAACACACAGATATCTTAAAAAGAGTGCAACCAGACTAAAAAGAAATACATTTGTATGGATGCAAAGAACATATTAAGATTTTTCTCTCTCAATACTTGAAAAATTTGCTTAAATTTAGCTAATGCTAGTGCAATAATCTTTAAATAAGGCTACATGTTGAGGAAATATACCACAACAGCTACACTTAAAACCAGACACAAAGTGTGATACCAATTTCAATACAAAAGAAAATGTTATTTGCTTGCTTAAAGAAGAATGATTTTATTGAGGACTCCATATCCAGAAGCTGAATGGGAAGAACGAAGGATGCAGAAACAGCAACAACAAAGGCCATGGAGGAAGTGAATGCTGAAAATCTTCAAAAAAGGAGCAACGTTTGCACAAGTCAAATACCATCTTGGGGACGTTATAGAAAACCCTGTTATCCATAATGATCGTCTGAGTACATGTATCACAACGATGATACATTGAGGAGATACCCTTTCAATGCAGCTATTTTTTTGTCAGTTTTCCTCTTCCTACAAAACAATTAAACAAACAGCCAATCATAGAGCAAAGAAACAAACGCATGTGGTTTATGCATGCATCCGGCCCCTCCCACTCACAACCACTCATGATGACCCCTTTCGTGGAGAAGCGTACTGCTACTCAGAAGAAAGCGAGCAAAGGCAAAACAGAATAAACAGGTGAGGAGACGAAAATGAAGAAATTGTACAGAAGAAAGGTCATACCACTTCAGTCTTTGGGAATTTGCTCGGCTACCTGGAATCTGACCAAACACAGACTAGCATTAGATGCAAAATATGTAGGCAACCAGTCTTGGCAGAACTGCAAACACAAGCAACCTTTTCGACCATCTCAAAAGGTCCCAGCCCACAAAGCACTCAGAAAGCTTTGTTTTGTTATTTCATGCTAGCATCCTCCCCCGAATAGCAGCCAACAGCCAGGCCAAACTGCTAGTCAAACTAACCAAGTTCCACAATCAACAAAAGTGTCTGAGTTTTCGGGCATTAACCCCGTACGAAAATAAATCATAGCGACATAAAGAAATTATCAGCACAATTACTTTCTGTATATAAGCATGGTTGCAAAACACATTAACTTATTATTTTATCTTTCAATGTTCAGTATACTACCTTTACAATGTTTGAGAGATGTTTGCAACAAGCTGTTGATGGACTGGGAATCACAGCAGTAGTTTGCATTATTGATTTATTTTATTTATTCTGTGTTAAGGTAAAGCTATTTTGGTTCTGCTACATGTTTGTCAATTATTCGTTCTGGTTATAAATAATTGTATATTATAAACCATAATAAACCTTCTGGTTCTGGCCTAAGAAGAATACTCTTTGAACTGGAAATTCTGCATTAGCATTATTATTATTATTATTATTATTATTATTATTATGTATATGTATATGTATATGCATATGTATATGTAGTGATAATTATCATTATTTAAAAAAATATATTGTGATGACATTTTTGGACATAATGTCAAGCCCTAAACTCTTTTTAATTACTTCATTCTCACTTTAAACAAATGTGTAATATAGATAAATAAAGAGTAAAACTATAAGGACTTCTGCGTGGACGTCTGGGCTTTGGATCAACTCAGCGTTGCAAGTCCAACACGGTTACGGCAGCTTCAGTTCAGCTTTTCAGTTTCCAGGGACACACACCTTCCTTAATATGAGAGTAACATAAAAATAAGGTGGTTCAACACTGTGAAGCATCTCATGGGGGGCAGCATCACACCTTGTTTGGTTCTGTGTAAAATAGCAAAGCCAGCATAATGCCGGATCTCCTTTACCACAACATAATCACTGTGTGAAAGGGGTGATAGACTGAGCCAAGACACTGGGTCAGGGGAGAGAGAGTGAGAGGCTGAGGCCAGGGTTGGATAACACTGAGAGAGACGTATCGTCAGACGGTAGTGGCTACTGACAGCCCACACTCCTCTACAGCACCACGTCCACAGAGATGGAATTTGTCTTCAAACAAACACACAAATCACCATGCTTCACAAAAAGAGAAAAACACTGAAAAAAAAGCCATTGTTTTCCTGCCCTTTCCACTGCTTCCCCCTGTTCTGCTTTATCCCAATTTAGTCGCACAATCACCGGCGGTGACATTCTCCGGGGCCGACGCTCTGAGGAGTGCTTCCGTGTCAAGTGGATAACGAACCGTCATTACACGGACAAACGGCTGTGTGCATTAGCGTTGTAACTCATCCGAGTGCAATGCCACTCTGTGTGGCCTCTTACTTGAGGGAATGTATGTGTTGCTGTGTAGTGTACACACACACACAGACATACGCTCTATTTGGATCGTTAGTCGTTATATCTGTGCCAAATCCATTTTTTGGGAGGATGCTGGTTTCTTTTCAAGGTGTTTCAGAGGCTGTGCAGAAGTTGCATCAGCAAGCGATGCCAGATGAAGAAAAAGTGGATTAATAAATAAAGATCTCTGGAAAAAAGCTCCACTCTTCCCGGCTGCGTTGTGTCTCACAAGTGTTTTCCAAGCAACCTCCATTATGTAATCGCGTATACAAACTAATTAGCCACTGAATAATTAAGAGTGTGCCAGAGAGTGCGACTGTCTGTGTCTGTGTGTCTGTCTCTGTGTGTGTGTGTGTGTGTGTGTGTGTGTGTGTGTGTGTGTGTGTGTGTGTGTGTGTGTGTGTGTGTGTGTGTGTGTGTGTGTGTGTGTGTGTGTGGGCGGGTGTGTGTGTGTGTCTTTGTGTGTGTCTGTGTCTATGTGTTAGTGTGTGTACGAGCGACTAATGGTTGAGTTTTGGAGGATTGTTTTAAGTGACGGTTATAAGGCTGCTCTCATGTCCTGGATTCCAAAAAGGAGCCAAGAGCACTGAATCAGATGATCATATATTAACCTTTACAGAGCTTTCATCACAATTCTGTTAGATCGTAGCTAGAGCGCAGTTTCCAGCTTGCTACAGTCCGTCAAATATATCTGAGATCTGCAACCGTATCACACATATTTTGATCATTCAAAGTTACTGTGCAATAATAGGACACTATTTGCTATACAACGCACAGCTAGTTTGGGGGGGCTAAGATTCAGCCAGAGTATTTTATCATTCAAACAAATGGGTTGACCAGCAGTTGAAAAGACAAGTGGGGAGAGTGGGGAAAATATGTTGAGGCTAAGGTGTTAAAAAACATAAATGCTTTTTTTCAACTGCTGCTCTTCCATCTCAGACAACAGTGTGTCGCGTTATATTTCTTAGAGCACTTTGGGGAAGGACTGGTTGAGGTGCACCTGCATGTGTTTATGTTCCCAAAAAAAGGAAAAAGAAGCCAGAATAATATACAGAAAGCTCACGGGCAGTTCTTAGCAAGCCATTTTCAATAATTCACATCAAAAGTACGATTCTTCGGCCATTTCTGGCTTCAGCTCAGACATCAAATAAAAAAGGGCCTTCACTTTGATTTAGACAACATGTCTGTCCCTGCTCTGGTCTGGTCCTAATGATCTGCGAGTAAGCCTCAGTAACATTTGATCCAAATGCAACTCCTGTGTGTATCTGGCTCTTGTTATGCATCCAGTCTGCGTCTGCACACCTTTTAATCAACTGCAGTTGTGTTTCTCTTCCTGTCTGGGTTGCTGGCCTAGTGTCGGTATAATAATTACTTGTGTCTACTCTCCATGTTGCCACTATGGGGTTACCACTGCTCGCTCCGGTTTCGGAGGTAACAATGTATTATTTTTCCAGGCATACTATTCCTGAGGGACTGCGGGTCTGTGCGAGTGCCGAGCATAAACCAGCGCACCCTGCAGAGTTCGGTCTCTCCGATTGACATTGCTTTTCATATGTCAGCCAGTCCATAGTTTTACAGATATGCAGCTCATGATTCAACAAGAAGAGGTGTGTTTGTGAGTATGTGTGTGTGTGCGTCTGTGCGCACATGCATGCACAATCTGGATTCACGGGAATCATTTCACTCTTCATTTTTTCCTCTAATCTGTGATTAATATAGCTCACCTGTCCTGCGACCTGGCTGAGGACACACACACACACACACACACACACACACACACACACACACACACACACACACACACACACACACACACACACACACACACACACACACACACACACACACACACACACACACACAATCCATCATGATGACACAATCCGAGGCATAATGATAAACAATGAACAACACAACACATTATCTCACAAAAAATTATTCTACCTACCAGACACTGAATTCAGAAATACATATCGAATAACTAAAGCATCCTCATTTTCACCTGATGGGGACATTTGATTGGGAATCACTACAGACTTTATACCACAACAGAACAATACCATGGCATGGCCCCATAGAATACCTCACTTAACACTGAAGGTGAACCAAAGTCAGAGTTGGAAACATGAAAATGCATGAATATGAATTTCCTCCACAGATTTCAGACTGTAAGCCATCCCGAACCACGTTTCTTCCATGCCATTTGCTAACAAGTTATTTTGGTGATAGAGTGTGACGAAGTGTAGAAAAACAAAAGACACGTGCCCAATGTGTGTGCATGTGTGTATGTGTGTGTGCGTGCGTGCGCGTGTGCGTGTATTCAGGGCACTCACTCACACAATCCCCAAGTAGAGCGAAAGGAAAGGTAACAGGAGCGCTGCCCTTTTTTAATTAGACCCCTGCAAAGTGCACGTCTGTGACACGGCGAAACAGCGGAGCACGGAGAGACGGGTACAGTGGTGTGCGCGCGCACACGCACACGCACACACGCAGACCCCTGATACCTCAAACCGGCGCGCCACTCGTGCGCTGCCACAGAAGCGGCGGCCTGACTGGTTCATTTTCTGCCTGGCTGGCTGCAGGGTGGGCCGGGGAGGCACCGCCGGGCCGCCCCTGGGGTGTGTATGGAAATGCCTCCGCTATCTGACCTTGCGGTAATTACACAGCGCGGATCAGCCCGTGGGCCGCGAGAGAGGCGGACGACGGGGCCCAAGCGGGCGAGTGGTGCGGCTGTGCTGATCAGGTCTATTGATCCCCCCCCCCCCCCCCCCCCTCTCCCCTCCGACAAGGACAGTGAGGCTGATTAATCACTCTGGTGCAAGACTTCATTTCAACTATGTTACAAAACAAAAGGTATGGGTTTGGTTTGTTGTTTTCTGTGTTCTTATGATAAATCATGCTGTGAATGTTGTGAATTTTCTCCAGAGCAAACATCTGGCCTGTTGTGCTGCACTTAACCTATAAGCCATGTTCCGCGTCGTGTACATAACAACTCTATCTCAAATGTGCTGCGCTGTCACCTTTCTTGGAGCAGTTCACCAACCAAGCATAAAGACACTGAATAAGCTGAACAAATACTTTTCTAAACTGTCCCTACATCATGGTGAACTCTGGCCTCAAAGGAACCAGTATGAGGTATTACTGAGTACCCTGTCGTCACGGTGATACGCAGCCATCCAAGAGTTGAAGAGTGAGGCAGCATTTCAGCAAGGCTGAAGTACAATGAGGATGAAGAGGAGGGTGGCGACGAGGGTGTTAGAAGACGCTAATTCAGGCTGTATGTTTCCACCGCCTCCTCTGGTCTGCTACTCTCGTTGTTCCCAGCCTCAATCCCTGCCGTAATTACGGGTCTGATGGCTCTGACACACGTCTTTGTCACGCCGACCCCCATACACACCAACACACAGACACCGCAGTATTGTTGGTCTGTGTGCCTCGAATGCTCTCGTACCAACACACACACACACACACACACACACACACACACACACGCATTCGAGCAAAGAAACACACGCCGACTTCAACCATGCATCGATAATGGGTCCAAATCTTGCCCACCTAAATTAACTTGATGCTTAAATCAGTAAACACGAACATAAACGTTCTTCAAGGTCATAACTCTCTGTCCCTGCTACTGTATGCCTCATCACACGGAGAGGACGAAGGGAGGGGAGGCAGAGGGAAAAGGGCACTGGGCATCTGGCAGACGATCTGGACAGGGAGGGAGGGAGGGGGAACGCCGAAAGATGAGTGGACGGATGTGGTGCGTGCATCGTGCTCCGTTCACGCTCAGTTACAAAGTGAACAGTGCGGCTCTCTGCCGGGCAGGCCCGGTGCTACTGTATAACACAAGACGACAGCCAGGAGACGGGAGGGGGAAGGCCGCCACAAGGTTGTGCGTGTGTGTGTGTGTGTGTGTGTGTGTGTGTGTGTGTGTGTGTGTGTGTGTGTGTGTGTGCGTGTGTCTGTGTCTGTGTGTGTGTATGTGTGTGTGCGCGCGTGCACGCGCGTGTGTGTGTGACAGCATGGGTCTGTGTGTGTGTGTGTGTGTGTGTGTGTGTGTGTGCGTGTGGGTGTGTGTGAGACAGCATGGTTCTGTGTGTGTGTGTAGATGAGAAAGGAGGCGGAGTCCCATCCATCCAGGTTGCTTTGCGAGACAATCTTTCCTCAGTCCGTTCCGCGGTTATGTGCTCTCACTCAAGTCGAGGGGGCGGTGTGGGGGGTCGTGGTGAGGAAGGGCGGGGATGGGAAGTCCTTATATGGTTGTGTGAACAGGAACTGCAAGAGGCGCTGCAGGAAAGCGATGTTGTCACAGTGTCCTCCGTCCACCACTGCTGCTGAAGGTGCGTGTGTGTGTGTGCGTCTCTCTCTCTCTCTCTCTCTCTCTCTCTGAGGGGCTGCAGATTGCATCCTCCCATCCTGGGAGGCACCGGGGCAGAGGTGGCAGCGACATTCAGTTCAGTGAGAGGGATGGGGGAGGGCTGGTGGTGGTGCTGGAGTAAACACAGATGAAATAACCAAGAGGAACCAGAGGAGCGATTAAGAGAGGAAATACTTGTACTGGTGTATGGGGGACACGGTGGGTGGGTTGGTAGGGGGTCGGGGAGGAGAGTGACAGAAAAGAAGGTTAAACCGGGATGCATGACGTAGTTAGAATTGGTCTGTAATTCGTTGTAACTCTCACACCCCTTCTCTCTCTCTCTCTCTCTCTCTCTCTCTCTCTCTCTCTCTCTCTCTCTCTCTCTCTCTCTCTCTCTCTCTCTCTCTCTCTCTCTCTCTCTCTCTCTCTCTCTCTCTCTCTCTCTCTCTCTCTCTCTCTCTATCAGGCATCTTTGCTGCAGCGTTGACTCCTGCTGCATACCTGATGAGAGTTTCGGCAGAGTCACACACACACACACACACACACACACACACACACACACACACACACACACACACACACACACACACACACACACACACACACACACACACACACACACACACACACACACACACCTGCTTTATAAGAGGTTGCCAGATAAAGTGCTGAGTCTGGCAACAATCCCAAGGCTGTAACTCTGATTGACTTCCCCCCTACCCTTCAGTTAAGGGGAGGGAGACACACACACACACACACACACACACACACACACACACACACACACACACACACACACACACACACACACACACACACACACACACACACACACACACACACACACACAAGCAAGCACACACACAGAAGCTCTCCTGAACGTCTAACGTTGTAATCCTGCTTCTGTATATAACAGCAAACCAGCCAGTCGTTTCAAACCTGTCCTAGCAATGTCATCTTGATAAGGTGTCTCTGGTTGAAACATGCTACACTAACATGACTTCATATTAGTAGTGGCAGCCATCCACTGTATAAGAGTGGATCTTCTCTTTAGATTGCTAGGGGCAACCAATGCTTGTACAGGGTAGCTATGTAACGTTAGGTCTGTGAAATCTACGGGTGAAAATAGTGTGATTCTATACCAGCTCAAATCTGGGTGAAAGAGGTGTTCCACTTTCTTTGGCTTCAAGGATCTGTAAGCACCAACACAAACTCGGGCAGCAGTGAAAAACTGTAAAAACACGTCTGTTAAGGTTTCAAATCAACACAGTGCATACCGGCCACTGTAGACACACACTTATTAGAAACTGGAGCAAACGAGGGGCGGAACAGGAAACCATCTGTAACCCCGCCCCTTTCAGATTCGGGTTTCCGGCCCAGACCTCCGAGCCGTCTCCCGCCCAGAGGGTCTGCTGTAAAATAATAGGACTGCTTGATTCCACATCGGTAATCTTCAGATTAAAACATGTCCATGTTTGCGCGGTCCCTTAAAGTCATGACTAGAGAAGGGCCGTCTTTGCTCAGAGCCACAGAGCCACTCCCCTGGCCTGTCAGACCCAGGCCCCTCACTGCCCTGTCACTGCATGGAGCCAGCAGAGCGACCGGTGCGATCAGGAACCAGATTAAGACCCCGAGAAGAGCGCTGAGGAGGACTGCTGAGGGAGGGAGGGAGGGAGGGAGGGAGGGAGGGAGGGAGGAGGGAGGAGGGAGGGAGGGGTTAAGAAGGACGGAGGAGGATGAAGCAGGACTGCTGCCAAGAAACAGTTACATCATCACAGGTCAACATCGCACGGCGTAATCAGCAGTGAATTGAGAGGGCTGCTGGTGGATGCTGAGGGGAGGGATGGAGGAAGGGGGGGGGGGGGGGGAGGAGGTAGGGTGATTAGGGGTGAGCTGGGGGGGTAGGGGGGGTGCACAGGCGGGGCGCACCAGATGTTGACTGCTTGAGATAAAACGATCAAGACAGACCGGCACAGCTTGCATACACAAATAATCTAACAAGTGAAAATTAACAAACACGCGGACGCACAAATGATATGCATAGTGGGGAACGGAAGACACACGCGCACATGATCACACACACACACATGCACACGACCGCACACATTCACTCATTCTATTTCCCTCTCTCACTGACACACTCACAGATTAGCAACAACAAGTGAAAACAACATGGCCCGGCTTACATGATTTGTTAATAAATCAAAACCTAAGTTAGGTCATGTTGAACATCAATGGCTCAGACAAGAGAGCACATCAGACTCCTCTAAAGCCCCCCTCCTCCCTCCTCCTCCTCCTCCCTCCTCACTCCGCTCCAGGGGCCATTCCCTGCTCTACCTCCCGCCGCTGTCTCTCTCACTCTCTCTCCCCTACCTCTCTATCTAATGCATGCTATTATGCAACTCCCCTGAGCGAGAAATGGTAGGAGAAGAGGGCGAGAGAGGGACACAGGTCCCAAAGGTAAAAAGAAAATAGGAAGCAGGGAAAGAGGGGAAAGAAATATCAAGGGAAATTAGAAAATATTAGAAAAAAAAACTGAGGAGAGATTGTTGTTCAGATGTACACAAGACAGCAGGGAGAGAAATGAGAGGTAGAGGGAGTGGGCAGGAGAAAAAAAGAGAATGTGAATACTAAGACAGCAGAAAACATAATAAGCTAAAGTGAGGTGAGGGAAAAGGGAGGACGGCAGGCAAATCAACTTTCCTAAAATATTTCAGCAAGGTGGATCCTATAACTGTAACACTAGTGTCAGTATTTCAGCATGTGTGTTGATGGCGAGGTGTAATTTGTCCCGGATCTTGCGGAGAAAAAAACAACACCTCCCAGCTGTGTTTTCATCAGCCTCTCCTGCTCTGTCTAAAAACCTACTGCGCCAGGACAGGAACATCCATATGCTCAGAACATCAACACCGGATCACACTCAGTGTGTTTACGGAGGTGGCGTGCTTCATTCAGATCAGGCTGTTTGAATATATTTATGCCACGCGGCACGTTGCTTGTTGCTGCCCAGGATGGTTCCTCTTCTGACCGACACACTCATACACACAACAACACATCCCTCTGGTTACATAGTCGCACACGCGCGTGGGCACCCATACACACACACACACCCCCGAGAGAGACACACGCACGCACGCACGCACACACACACACACACACACACACACACACACACACACACACACACACACACACACACACACACACACACACACACACACACACACACACACACACACACACACACACACACACACACACACACACACACTAGCCCTCCGCAAAAGAAATAAGGAACTCAGACAAATTAAATTAAAAACAGGGTGCATAACAACTTCTGTCTCCAAATAAATATTGTCTCTGTAGTCATGGAAACAGGAAAAGGAGAAGCAACCAACAGGCCATTTCTCACTCCAATATTATTCTAAGAATTATTGTAAGAATGCAAAGGGAGGGGGAATTTTCCGACGCGGGACGGGTCTCACTGCCTCTCTTCCACGACTGCAAAGCTCCTCACATTTCTCTGCCTCCCAAGCTCACGCGGCGTGCCCACAGTGTCCCGTGTGCTCAGGTTGGTACGGTTAGGACATCCTAGATCTCCACCACGGCGGACCATCTGCTCGCTGATCCCGCTGTCGCGCCTAATATGGGACACACGCGCACGCCCGGCCCACACATGTGCCCAGTCTCTCTCTTATCATACAAATGCGCACGCATGCACGCGCACAAACACGCACACGTACACGCACGCGCACACGCACACACACACACACACACACTAGTGTCGGTTAATCCCAGCGGCCCGGCAGAAGATAATCCTTCAGCTGAACGTGTGGATTCCCCTGTAATCAAATTATTGATATTCCTCTCAGCTCTTCACCTCCTTCCCTAACCTCGCACAGGGGTGAGAACATCGCCAGAAGGTGAGGACAGGCCAGAGGAGGCCAACGGGGGCTACAAGGGGGGAGCTGAGAACAACAGGGAGAAGCCGAAGTAGAGGAAGACTCAGGAATACTTGAACTGTCAACTTCCAAAAGGAAGTTGACGGTTTCATCACGATAAAGAATGACTGATGAGTATTAGAAATCTTGGCAAGCTTATTTAAAGGACCTTAAAAGGGAGGATGGCTTCATGGGGGCAGTCTAGAGGTTCTGGGTTTGATTCCGATGATCCCATGGTTACCGGCTCATAAATAGCATCTATCTCATAGATCTGATAACGCTCTCTGTTATAGCAGTGGATCCATATGCTGAAGTGCTCTGCTTGAGCAGAGACACGGGCTGATGCGGGTTTCTGCAGCTCAACAGAATAGTCTGCCTTGTACCTGCTGTGATTTTGTAATTACTTCTGTGCCCGAGATAAGATAAGCACATCAAAAAATCTGATTTAGTTTAATGGGGAAAATAAACCATCCGTGGTTCATAAGATGTGATTCATAGCACAATAATTGTGAAGGTCATTACAGTTTTTTAAGCTTTTTTGTTTAATCAAACTGCTCCTGTGCGAGAATAAACTGTGTACCCTTGGCTGCCAAACTGAAATGAATGTTTTGTATTTCTTGTATTTCTCAAAGAGGTTAATCACAGGAACGCTTGTGTTGGGTGGATTATGATGGAAGGTGAAGGGTGGTGGAAACAAAGCTTGGCCGAGTCACACACTGGATTAGAACAACACACATCCAAAGCAGACATTTCTGAAAATAAGCAAGTGCAAACGGCGGGAATTGATGGTGCGTGTGATGTCATGTAAAAGGAGACTTGGCCTACTTCACCCGTGTCATTAGGTAGCAGAGAGACATCCATCACTACAGAGGTGCTCTGGTATGGACACACTGTAGCGGGGTAGAATGACCCAGCGTTATTTTATACAGTTCTCTCACACGCCCAACTACCTCCGTCTCCATGGAGACAGTGGAATAAGTCTTCACAGCAATGTGTGTGTGTGTGTGTGTGTGTGTGTTAAAAAGTGCGTATGACTTTGAGAGATGAAGAACTTGAGAGAAAAATTGTGTGTTACATAAGAACAGCATGAAGAAGAGAGATAGCAGGAGATAAAAAGCATGAGAGAGAGAGCACAAGAGAGATAAAAGGAGAGAGAGACAGAGAGACAGAGAGAGAGAGAGAGAGAGAGAGAGAGAGAGAAAGACAGAGACAGAGAGAGACAGAGAGACAGAGAGACAGAGAGAGAGAGAGAGAGAGACAGAGACAGAGACAGAGAGAGACAGAGAGACAGAGAGAGAGAGAGAGAGAGAGAGAGAGAGAGAGAGAGAGAGAGAGAGAGAGAGAGAGAACCACCAGTACCACTGATAAAAAAGACGGAAAGAAATAAACGATTGAAGACATCAGAGATCAGAAGGGTGAGAAAGGCACAGTGAATTGGGCAGCAAGCGATGCATCAGACGAGAAGTCACACAGTAGATGTGAATACACACACACACACACACACACACACACACACATACAAACACATACAAACACACACACACACACACACATACAAACACATACAAACACACACACACACACAGAGGAGGTATACAGGGTAGACATGGTAACAAGGCAGACAAACAGGCAAGTTGGGGGGGGGGGGGCACGGCATGAAGTCACTGTTGTGGTCTGTGGTCGGAGCAGAGCTGTGGCCGTGGTTTGCCTGCAGCGTTTACAAACTCTCTTATGTAATCCTGTAGCTGTGTACTGCCTAGAATAAAGCTAGCACTCGCCACTAAGATCATATTGGTGATCCACACACAGTCACACACCATCACACTCACTGAACATTTTGTCACAGTAATGGTTTGACAGGGGCGGATTAATGAGGAATCTGGGCTAAATAAAGGCGAGATACTGCATCAGGATAAAGACAAAACGGCCTGCGTTTAAACACGGACAAAATAACAGGAGGCGGATGAGAAAAACAGATGATGTCATGTTTTAACCGACCCGGGCGTGGTTCTGTCAGAGACAGACCCGTTTGGTTCTGTTCTGGTTTTCCTGTGGCTCGTTCTGGTGTCATCCTCTTGCCTGTAGGATACCTGTTCTCAAGCTCTGAGCTGGGTCTATTATGAATGTTCATGTGGCCTTTCTGATCTTCAAGGGATTATTTTGCGCGTGTGTAGACAAAGTAACAACAGGGTGGCTTTGTGCACGTCAGTAGAAGGTCTGGTGGTTAATATCAACGATCAATGGCAGTTCTTCCATCATTACATTTCAATGAAAGTCTTGTCCTCTGAATGCTAGTTAACACACATGCACACACACACATCCAGGCAAACATGCTCATACACACATCCGCGCACACCAACACACACAAAGCAGGTTTTCCTTAAGGATCCCTACATTAACTTTTTCCAACACATTGTGTATACGTTGGTTAATTTAACCGCTGGGATATTTTGATAGATGCACAATGCAGTTGCTTAGCGACAGACAAAAATATGGAGAAGAAGAACACGATGATAACAATGATGGTGATGATGATGATGATGATGGTCCGATCTAATGAGTGAATTAACCTGGCTAATGCGAGAACCTCCAGACACACGAGCACACATGCGCACGGCGCCTCCAGCAGGACAGGTTAAGCAGGTCTCCTCCCCAGAGAGGCCATCGCTGACGCAGGCGCTAAAGCGCGCCGGTGCGGCGGCGGCGGCTATTTCTGCCGGCGGCCCGGGTTTTCCTGCGAGCCGCCTGGCAAAAGGGTTAATGAAGCCGTTAGGGCTGCGAGCACAGCTCTGCGCTCGGCCTAAGCGCTCCTGCGGGCCGAGGGGGCCGGTGGTACCAGAATACCACAAGTGTAACTACGCGTCATCGGAGCTGCCGGCCGGAGGCTGAGAGTGAGCGCGATGGAACACTGACGCAGCTGCGACGTCATGGCAACGGCCCGATGGAGCCTGAGGTCGGGGACCACGGTTGTGGAGCTGCGCTCTTCGGGATTAAATGCTGCATTTGACAGCGAGCGAGGGAAAAAGCCTCATAATGTCGTAGGCCAATGCTAAGGCCATTGTGACATGTGCATTATTCTTTAATCCTGCTCCTAATATAGACCTGTACGATCAGGTTTATGACAGTAGGCTCTCTGGGAGCTATGTCGTAGATTGTGTACAATGTTGTCCTGATTGAAATGTCATACATGTATATAATAATAATACAATTAACATACATGAATAACTGCAGACAAACACACTTGGCTGTAAGTGCACACACACACACACACACGCACACAGAGACTCACACACACAGTGTGTCTATGCTGGGATAGTACAAGTAGAACATCCCCCCCCCCCCATGCCAAGCTTTCAGCGTAAGTGGCGGGAGTCTGGTAATCCAGGACGGAGAGCCAGACTCTTCCATTGTGCATCTTTTACCTTTGACCTTGCGTCTCGGCTAGCACTTAGCACTACGGAACACAAGGACAGTGCAATGGAGGAGGCTGGGGGGGGAGACACACACAGAAAGGGAGTGTGGGGAGAGGGAAAAGGCGTGGTGGGTGTGGAGGCCCGATGCAATGTAAAATAAAACATGGCAGAGTGACTTTGTGAGAGAACACATTGCGTGCAAACCCAAACCAACCCAACCCAACCCAAACCTTGAACCACTGCCCAACTGGACCTGATGGATGGAAACGATGAACCTCAAAAAAATCATAGACTGCTCCTTATAGTCAACATGCAGAGAAAGGGAAAGTTGCTGGAAGATACGAGGATCAACCCGTCACCCTGAAACAAAACCCTCCTCTTTACTTGGAGACGTTTCTCCTTGCTGCGGAGTCTCTCTCTTTAAAAACAGTAAACTTTGGGGCTCCCCGGGCACCATTCAGGCGGAGTCCTTACAGCAGAGAACCGGGTTTGATTCCTGCCCGTGTTCCTATGCTTCACGTCCTCCCCTCTCTCTCTCTCATACCTTCCTGTCAACTCACTTTATCCTCATGACTAAAAAGCATAACAAATGTCATGTTCATCATGCATGTGGAATGCCACGGAGGGACGGGAGCCGTGCACTATAAGGCAGCACACTGAGCCACCCACTAACTAGCACACAGATACCTGCAGTCTCGCTCTCGCTCTCTCTCTCTCTCTCTCTCTCTCTCTCTCTCTCTCTCTCTCTCTCTCTCTCTCTCTCTCTCTCTCTCTCTCTCTCTCTCTCTCTCTCTCTCTCTCTCTCTCTCTCTCTCTCTCTCTCTCTCTCTCTCTCTCTCTCTCATAGCACTGACTTCCCAGTGTGTTTTAAATCTGAAATTCAAATATATTCAGAGGGACGCAGGAGTTAAATCGTTCGTGCTGCACCCCGTGTTTGTCGAGGTCCTTAAATCATTTGTTGAAATCACTCGTAATTCGCACCACACACAGGCAGACTCACCCAAACAAAGAGACAACCGCACACACACACACACACACACACACACACACACTCACAACAAATGAACGCTGACAAGAACATGGGTTCATTCGACGCATCTCATGCTGACATCCGATACTTGAGAGATATCCTCTAATTAATGAAAGTAAAACAATAAACCTCTTGCCTCAAATGATAACATAATTCTACACAAACACACACAGTCACAGACTGGCTCTGTGTTCTGTTTATCAGGGCCGAGCCCATCGATCATCCCGGTCTGGTTGCCCGGGTAACCCTGTTAGTATTCAGAGCACGGAGCTCCGGCTTGCAGGGAGAGGTGTGTGCATGCGTGTCAGTGTGTGTCTCTGTGTGTGTCTGTGTGTGTGTGTGTGTGTGTTACTTAGGAAGTGGAGATTCCCATTGGCTCTAAGGTGAAATTGTCACCGGATCAAGCATTCTTCCCTCCTTTTGTGTGTGTGTGTGTGTGTGTGTTAGTATGTGTGTGTATGTGTGTGTGTGTGTGTGTGTGTGTGTGTGTGTGTGTGTGAGTGTGAGAGAGTGTGTGTGCGTGCGTCAAGCGCACCGTAAGTGCAAAACATCTATCTGATCGCAATCATTTCCCATTCCTCTCTGCTTCCACGCCTCCCCCATTCGTACTAAGCATCCACCTGCGTAGCCCCCCATCCCGCCTCCGCCACAGACCCCCACCGGCTCTGCCAACCTCATTCTTCTCCTAACTCCACGTTACCTTTAACCCACCCCCCTTCCTCCACTCACTGACTTTCTACCCCCCTCCCTCCCTCCCTCCCTCCCTCCCTCCCTCCCTCCCTCCCTTATTTTCCATTCATATTCTGCGGCTCTGAACCTCATTCATAAGCAGCACCACTCCTTACAGCGGCAAAGGGTGAGGGAGGGAGGGAGGGGGGGGAGAGGAGAGACGAGAGGAGTGGAGGAGGGCGTGATGGAGGGAGCAGAGGGGGGGAGGGGGGGGTGGAGGGAGGGTTGCCCCCACTGACTGCTGCATGCGGAGGGCTCCCTGAAAGCAGCCAATCTGAATTCTGATGTGATGAGCAGGAGTGAAATGATGGGGTGTGCATCCATACGCCTCCGCCTCCTCCTCCGCCTCCGCCTCCCCCGCACTTTTTTCCTTCATTTCTTTTCCCCTCTCATTGATTCACCAGTATCTCCATTCATCCCACTTACTCGATCCATTCACAAAACGCGCGTGTCACCCGTCTCTTCCTCTGGCGCAGATGTTTCGTGGCGTGCACTTTTCTTTTCTCTCTACGTCACGACGGTCGCCCGACGTGTTTGACGCGTGTGCGTGGGTGGATAATGTGTGTGCGCGTCGTGAGCGGGAGTGGACTGTCTGCCAGTGATTTAGAGCAGAGGACACTGCAGTTAAAAGAACAAATAAAAAAGCACTGCGTGTTTCCCCCCCCCCCCCCCCGGTCTCCCTCCTCTGTTGTTCTAAAGCACCTGCGGCACCCAACGGGAATACCAATCCACCGTCAATCGCCCTGATCATCACTGCCCATAATTAACGTTTCGTCAATCCAATTAGGATTTCCGGGAGTTGGGGGGGGGTGGGGGGGGTGGGTTGGGGGGGGTGGTGCGGCACGCCTTCGGCATGATTAAGAAACGAGGAGCCAATGGGGAGACGGTGAGAAAGTCCCCTCAAGAGAGAAGGGAACAAAGAAGTAGGCCGGCGTTAAATACATCAAGCCCGATGTGAGGGAGGAAGCGTGGAGGCCAAGTGGCCACGGCGGGAGAACGAGGGCAGGGTCACGCCCAGGCTCGATGAGGACCTGATAGGGGCCGTATCTGATCCGCCGCAGCCGCCGTCGCTCGCTACAGGAATACAGGGCGGAGAACAATAGGAGGAGGGGCAGCGGGCGTGAAATGACCACGGAGAGCGGGGGGGGGGGGGGGGGGGGGGGGGGTGTGTGTGTGTGTGTGTGTGTGTGTGTGTGTGTGTGTGTGTGTGTGTGTGTGTGTGTGTGTGTGTGTGTGTGTGTGTGTGTGTGTGTGTGTGTGTGTGTGTGCGCGAGTGTGTGTGTCAGAGAGACGGAGAGAGGTAGAGGGAGGGGGAGATGAAGAGAGATCTAGAAAGCGTTGCAGAGAGCGAGACAGAAAAAGAGAGACAGGCAGACGACTTGACGGTGTGAAATGCGTGTGGACAACCTGTGTTGGATGGCGGATAGGAGAACAGAGGGCCAGTGACACGTGAGACAGCATGTTTCTGGACGATATTGAAACGTATGAGAGATGATCTGCCCGGGGGGAGAGACCAGCAGGCAGAGGAGATCTGCGAGGGGGGGGGGGAGGAGGAGGCCGTCCTGGGCCCGGTGGATCTGATATCAGCTGGGTCCTCTAACAGCTGCTGAGGACTGACTGCTGACTTCATAAGTTCTCTGCTTATATCCTCACGGCACCATGCTGCCAGACACTTTCCATCCCATCAGCGGTTTGTGTTTGTGCGAGTGTGTTTGTGTGTGTGCGTGCGCGTGTGTATGTCTGTGCACACACATCTGACGCTGTGGAAATAAATGGGGTGTGCAAGACCTTCACCTCAGATCTTCTTGGTAACACTGACACAAAAAGAAATTGGGCGTCCTCCTGCATGTTAGCGTGTGACTCTCTCCCGGCCCAGCCATGCCTCCCCTCGCCCTCCAGGGTGAGACAGACCTGCATCGCAGATCCCCCGGTCAGACATGACGACGTTCGCCAAGGGGCCGCCAAGACAAAAGGCTGCTGGATATCATCACCAGCGGGCCGAACGGCCCCTGTTGTGTAAAGTGGTGCCCCAGTTAACACATTGCCCCCCCCCCCCCCACTCGGCTATATAAAGACAGGTCTGTGGACACATAGATGGAGCCATTTGATACGCAATACTGACGGAGTCTGACCGCGAGGGGAAAGTGTTTGGGCGAGGCCAGCCCTCGAGGCAGACGACGGGAGGGGAAGTGCGGGAGGGAGGTAAAAGGTGATAAAGGGATGAGTGGTGTGAAGGGGGTGTGGCCTTGCGTCGGCTGCCAACAAGGGGGTGGGACGGCTCGATCGGGGGAACACACCCAGTTGTAGGAGGGGAACCTCATGAGGAAGCAGGATATTTATACACTGTTTATTTGGTGCTTTGTGCTCTCCCACATACAGTGAGGTCAGCAAGGGCGCATAGTATTTTCTGGAGGGGACATCCATTATATCTACATTACCACTTTTAGGCAATCACAACATATTTACCTATTTTATAGAACCATTGGTTCTCTGAAAATAGACAGAGGTATAACTTGCCGTTCGTTTGTGCAACGATTCAGTCAACAATAAATAGTGGGAACGAAAAAAAACTTGAAAAGGTGTATGTGTGAATCGTTTCAAAAGTCTAGTTTGCTACTATTAAGAAGACATTTCCAATTACATCATTCATTCAGAAATAATGTTGTGGCAGTGGTTGGGGATGATGGCTGGTTTAAGCAGCCTCACCTGGCCGAATCTGATTGGACTCTGCAGAGGCTTCCCACCTTTGTGCATTGAGCAATCAGTTTGTAGAGGCTAACCAGCCATCTCCCCAAGCATTCTGGAGATCTCCTGCATGGCAGCGGAGCACTCCTGCCATGTTCATTAACTACAACTTCAACATAAACCGGATGTAACTTTACAAGCCTGTGCCCTTTATGTTTGGAGCCCAGAAAAGTCCCCTGGGTGGAATGCAGCAGCCACTTAGGATGGACCTTTGCTTCACTTCTATCAGACTCCGCCTGGTGAGTTGGCTTAAACCAGCCATCATCCGCACACTCCCACAAATGAATATTAGGGGGGGGGGACAACTTGATGTTTCTCAGATGTTGAAGGGGAGAAGTAAATATAATTATTGCATCAAGCCTGATCACATCCTTGAAACAAGTTGTAGAGTTCAGATTGTGGTATAATGGCGCCAGAACAGGTACAATGGAAGTTTATCAACAGGATCTGCCAGGAAAATCACGGAAGGTCAGGAGGGGCTCAACCTGGCAGACAGCAGGGTCATTTTGGGATATTTTGCCACATAGCACACAGAATACCTGACCCGTTAAGGTATAGGTTTTGAAGACTGAGTCTTGACACACATTCAGGGGAAGAAGTGAGCAAGATGCTCATCCCAAAAAGTCGCAAGGAAATGTTTTTCAAGGTGGCTAATTGAGAAACAGATAAAACACCTAACCCGGCTTATGGTCTATCTATTGTCATCGGTCCATTAGACCGTAGCACACATAGTCATTGTGGATTATGCAACCCAATATCCAGTGGCATTATCACTATCCTCTCATTGGGGATGCATACCACAAGCACTGTTTCAATTAATTGTCATAGTTGGAATACCAACAGATTCTAACTGATCAAGGCACGTATTGATTTGACATGCCGAACAAGTTGGTGCACAAAGCTCTTCAGAATTGGCTCGCCCCTCTGGTATTCGCAGAACAGGGGCACAGGCGGCACAGACCTCCTGATTTAGAAGGAGTTACACCTGCTTGCTGGTGACGTCGGTGCTCCAGGGGTGTAAAACTGAGTCTAACTCAATCTTCTCTAACCTACCAGAGCGCACATCGCTTATTAACCGCCACATAACATCCCAAGAAGTGAGAGTAAAGCAGGATTAAAGCAGGACACAAATGCAGGGCTGTTCAGGAAATGGGGGAAACAGTCACACTATGGCTAGTCTAGTCCCATTGGACTTGTTTGCAATTCCAACGGATCTATTTGGTTCTGTGTGGACTACAACAATGTTAATGATGTGTCAAAGTTCAATGCGTATCCAATGAGTCAACATTATTTCATTATTTTTTGCCAGTGGATATAACCAAAGGCTACTTTCAAATTCCTTTTATCTCCAGAGCACAAGGAAAAAATGACCTTCTCCTCTGCATTCCGGGTGTTCTAATTCAATGCACTTCCTTTGGGTTGGCTTAGGGTCCCAGCCACCTTCCAGCGTGTCATGGACAGAGTGCTGAGTTCGCTGCTACCTTGATGATGTCATTATTCATAGGGACGCCTGGCAACAGCATATGCAGCGGATGAGGGAAGTGCTAGAGGCAGTGGTGTACCTTTTGCCTAGAACTCTTGGAACGAGAGAGGAGGTACAGCACCGTGGAGAAGGAGGGTCTGGCCATCAGGTGGACTGTTGCCGCCCTACGTTTGCCTTGGGTGGTCATTCAACCTCTATTCAGTCCACGCCCCTGCTTCACGGGCTCCCACCCACGAAGGACACCAATGCACCGATCACCCGTTGGTCTCGCGCTTTACAGCCATTTTAAGTTCAAGGTGATCCACAGGCGCCCAGATGGCGGTGGCTGACTTCCTCCTTCGCCATTCAGAGCAAGGTGAAGGGGGGGGGGGGAACAGGGAGGGGGTTGGTTGTCGGCCCTGGCCTGAGGCATGTGGCGTGAAGGGGGTGTCACTTGGGCCCAATCCCATTTCTACCCCTTACCCCCCCCCCACCCCCTTGTTTTGAAGGGGTATGGGGAAGGGGTAAGGGGAAATGGGATTGAGCCTTAGGCCCATTTCTACCCCTTACCCCTACCCCTTACCCAGAGGTGAGGATAATGAGAAAGCAAGAAAAAAACATAGTTTTTTTGCCCTCTCTCGAACAGTGAGGTTGGGTCCGTGTCTTGTCGTTCGATGAGCATTGTGTTTGTTGGTACTCTGTGTTTGGCGTGTTTGTGTGTGTATGCGTCTGTGTTCATGGGATTCAAGGGGGTAGGGAATATGGGTGAGAGCAAAGGCCGATTACATCCTGGCAACAATAGGAAACGTTAATTTAATGTGCGTCTGATGTCCTTATCGTGCTGGC
The DNA here is from genome assembly GCF_902167405.1 of Gadus morhua. NCBI lineage: Eukaryota > Metazoa > Chordata > Actinopteri > Gadiformes > Gadidae > Gadus > Gadus morhua. The sequence goes on along the minus strand of NC_044055.1, from coordinate 18,782,531 downwards.
AAATAGACGCGCAACAGCTGAGGCCAATAAATACTGATTAGGACTCTCCGCGGGGCCACGATGATGTCACTAGGTGGACTATAAAAAGGGACGCACGCATGTCAGGCAACCAGTGGGTCGGACTCAAAGCATCCTGCATCGCTATACGTCACATGGTACATATGGAGGACGTCTGCGCGTGTGTACGCAGAGGTACGCAAACCTGATTCTAGGACCCCTCTTGCACAAACAGATGCAGTCCGTGCGATGTCTGCCAAACTGTGTCAACAACGCAAGCAAATGTAGAAACACGTCCAATGAACAGCTGTTCACATTCACTCTGTACATGGTAGGACTAAAAGGTAAAACTCCTGCAATCAGTATTGACTCATTATGTGTCACATCCAGTGTCTCCCCCCAAAGCCCCCTTGACTCAGGAGACATGATATCATAGCAACCAGGTGTAGTGATGCAGAAGTGCAGAGGGAACATTATGTGAAAGAGGCTTGCAACCCAGAGGCTATCCCCCTCCTACCCCCCCCCCCCCCCCCCTTCACCATCATCAGCCCCCCCCCTCCACTGCCGCGCTGGCAAGTGAGTGATTACATCATCGCCCAGGCCCCCCCAGGGGTGTGAGGGCCGAGCAGCTCTGACCCTGGGAGATCTTAACTCATTAGATCACTGTACTGGGCGCCCAGAGAGTCGTAAAAAAGCAGTGGCAGGCAGGACCAGGAGGCGCTTTACTTTTGATGATCGTTAATGCCTCCGTAATGTTGTGGTATATGTCATCCACAGAGGTACTGTGAAAGGCTATACACAGACACACACACACACACACACACACACACACTGCAAAGGTGTACCATTCAAGTGTATGTGTTTTATCTGTGGCTGGGACTTAAGCCAACTTCAAATTTTGGGCTATGTTGACATCCATGTATTGTGATATCTAAATTAACAATACAAGTACTGCCCCGTGTAATGTGTTCAACTCTGATTGCGCCAATAGTTTCTTTATTAATTAGCTGTAGATGGTTATGTGGTCACAATCTAAAGAACAACGGAGCGTATGAACGAAGACTGAACGAAAGAGGCCAGCCGAGCACAGATGTGGGTGAGGGAGAGTTTATGGCGAGGGGGGGGGGGGGGGGGGGAGTAGGGCAGGAGGGATTCCTGACACCCAGACAATGGGGGTGGGGGGGGGGGGGGGGAAGAGAGAGAGAGAGAGAGAGAGAGAGAGAGAGAGAGAGAGAGAGAGAGAGAGAGAGAGAGAGAGAGAGAGAGAGAGAGAGAGAGAGAGAGAGAGAGAGAGAGAGAGAGAGAGAGAGAGAGAGCACTGACAAACAAACCAACAGAGAGCAGACAAGCTTGTGGGTGCAACAATGAGAGAAAACGGGGCAAAGGGAGAGCGGCGGGGAGAGAAAGAGAGAGGAATGGAGGCGGTAGGCACAAGTGGGTGAGCAGCGCAGTATAGAATCAAATCAAAACAGGATGCAGCACAAAGAACATCGCTAAATACACGGTGGTGATGATGGGAGCAGAGAACGCTGCTGCAGGAGTTGGTCACAGCTCTGATCCACAACAGCCACGTTCATGCTCTTAGAAGGAAAAACATTGGACAGGGACGGATTCTGCGGGAAGAAAATGTGAAAGGAGTGGAGAAGAGCGAAACAGACAGGGAGAAGAGCAAATGGGAAAAGAGACGGTTGAACCGGTCGGACGCCTGCAGTATACACCCCCACGGCCCCCCCCACCATCTTTGTGTAGATTAGTCTAATGGAAGTGACCTCCATCTACTGGAGCAAAGATTCCCCTTCCCAGAGTCTCACGCCGTCCCCGCCCCTTTCTTTCATTGCCCTACAGTTAAATGGCGTTCCGCCGCGGTGCTGCTAATTCCTGCCCTGTCAGTTGAGATGAGGCCCATCGTCCGTGTGATTCATGGGACCCGGCCAGGGATGATTGCAACATGAGAATTGATAAGGGTTGCGACAAAGGGAATCTATTCATGGCATTTCATTACTAAAGCGAGATCGCATACATGTACCGTGTACAGTGGGCCTGGCAGCCTATGAATCCCCCTTGGCCTCAGCAGGGGTGTCTGTTTCTGTCTGTCCCTGCGTTACGCGATAAGATGAGATGCACTTCAATAGAAATGAGGGGTTCACATCAGGAAGTTTAAACAACCCTCTTTGTAACTTATTTATATATTTTGGTTTTGTTTCTGTTGTTGTTGTTCTCATCAATCTAAAGTGGCGTGTTTTTTTTTTAACTGCAGTCGGACAGTAATGATAATAAATATGAGATGAAAAAAAAAAAACTATATCCCAACGTTCTACCAAACATTATTAAAGAGAACTCCTCGATAAACACTGAGAGCAGCAGCAGAAAGGTAGCTGCGTATCCGTCTCGGAGAGGGGACCGGCAGCAGCAGCAGCAGGGCATGCATGCCCCCGTACGACGGATCACGTGCGTTTGGACGGCTCCCTGGAGAACAACGTGGTCCTGAGATGAGAGCACTCGGCCATTGTCGCTGCTCACCTTGGGCTCGGACATCAGTATGCACACCGCGGTCTACCCTGGCCCTGGCTCTGCTGCAGTGTGATGCAGGAGGACACGAGCACACCAATGGTTTTATCTATTTTTTTTTTGAAATAAACATTGGCCCTTAATGCTACTCACAGCTGCAGGGGTGTCACCGTGCCGCACTGTGCTACGGATAGGTGAGTGTGTGTGTGGGTGTGTATGTTTCTTGATAAATTAAGAATGGTAATGTGATGATCTCTACACAAATCGAGTGAATCAAAATGGTAAAAGGTGCCTTATACCGGAGCTCGAAAATATATGCTTTACCCTGAACAGGATAGGAACAGCAGAGTTATTATTCAACCATGTTCACAATGAAGATAATAAAGACATCCTTCTCTAATGAAGTTGCGTATCGGTAAAGCTCTCGTCTCGCAGGGCAAAAACGTGCAAGAAACTGGAAACAAAGAACCAAAACAAGAGCTCTGCACTCTAAAGAATACCAATAATACCTTCTCGAAAACTCCAACACACACGAAAGCTTGCCACTACTTGACACAAAATTAACAAGGCCCCTTCCTCAAACACACAGGGCCAATGTGCATAGATGAACTAAGTGCATTCACAGTAATGATGGACCACTAGAGACCCCTAGCGTCGTTGAGGGGTAAAGCAGCAGACCATCCATCACTAACATCTGCCGAATAGCTGCTTACTGGATATACAGTATCATATTGTTAGAATAAAGAATGCTCCATTTTCTCCATTTTTTTCTAAGACGCATCACAATGTAATTATCAAGCATGCATGAAACCTGCAAGGGAAAACTGGTTTTGTTGCTGCTACATCTTGTGTGAGTCAAAAAAACAAACTGCTAATATAGCACAGCTGATTTGTCAGTTGCAACGATATTCCTGCATCAACATTAATTACGATGGTGTAGCAACCACAGCACCATGGTGAGATCAGGTGAACCCGCGTTCCTCCACTGAGCACCATCATCGCAGCGGCCTTCCATGTTTGTATTCACAGAGAGACTCTCGCCTGTGTAGAGTCTTGACCTAAGGCGATCTAGAGCAGTGGTCCCAACTTATTTTGTCTTATGAACCCCTTGAGCTGTTTTGTCATTCAAGTATTACCCCCTGATCCATGCATATTGATGATTCCCCAAAATGTCCTCATAATAAACTTTAGTAACTAACACTACGGATTGCACTTATTTACACTTATTGTGCATGAAATAATTATATTCAGACTCGCCCAATTGCAGTGTCAACTCCTTTGATCAGTAACTTGAGTTAATGAAAGACTTGAGCCTGTTTGTCTTTCATAAGCTGAGGGCAGTGTGTCTACAGCTACAACCAGGCTGTCCTCCACATTCAACCTGTTCCTCTGCTTTGGTTTCATGTGAGTCAAGGCTGAGAGGATCACTTCACATATATAAGTAGATCTGAAGGCAAAAGTTCATACACAGCAAGTTTCTCAGCTCAGGATATTCCACTTCAAAAAACACCCAAATGTGTGATGTTCTCAATCATCAACAAGCCAATCATACAGTAACTAGCAATGTGGCAAGTGAATACAATACAATGAATATAATGCAGTTGTATCAGAAATGTTTAGTTTGGGATTCTGCACAAGCAAACGCCTCTTAATTCCTGCAACAAGTTCCCTTTCAGAAAGGGTGTTTAGTTCCAGGGGGATATTGTCACGTCTCCATTCCTCACTGAAACCTAAAAATGTTGACAGGCTTGTTTTCTTTAATCTGGTTTACATTTTAAGAAGCCTACCTACCTCTTTTATGCACAGAAAACACCCAAAGATACTGGTTGTGTGAATAAGAAAAGACAAGAGACTGAGGTTGATTGTTATTTCTCCTGTTTTGTTGTCCAAAGCTGATGTGCTTCCTGTATCAGGCACCATCATATTTTTGTTGTTTCCATCTGTATCAGGTAAATTACTGCAATAATTGTTTTTATTAAAAAACAATTGTGAGATCATGATTTAAATTATAAGCAACAAAATCAGAAAAGATCAGAGTCCATGTGATTTGTGCTGTTCACAATCCAAGTCAGATGTGAGCAAAATATTATCCTCATATTTCTGATCTTTATGTTATAGCGACATCTGGCGGAAATGTTGTACAATTTGATTAAAAGAAACGAGAGCAATCGTTTAATGAAGAAATCCAAGCTAACAAATACCAGGTTCAATGAGCTACACTAGACAAAAGTACACCATTTGCCAGACCTCCATCTTATACGTAACTTACGGACCATGTGCCAAGTGACAATAACAATGTTTGTTTCAGAATGTCCATTTGAAATGTCATTATATCATTGTGTCTCCTAATCGGGTTGTCAATTATATTAGAGTAATCTGAAGAAAAATCATAATAATCAAAATACTGGGCCAAAAGTAATCCCTCCAACGTTGCAATATTCATTATTAGGCTACCAGTGTCATTACATTATAATCGCAAAACGTAACTAAAAGGTGTACGAACCCAGCACCAGGATGGAGTCATCCTTGTTGATCAGGTTCTCCAGAAGATGCTTGAACTTGGAGAAGTCCCCGAACCAGTCGAAGCTCTGCTCGACCCGGTACCTCTCGTCCCAGTAGTCCACGTCTTTGTACCGCCGGTTTTCATCCGGCAAATGATCCATGCTGTCTGTACTTTGACCAAAAAAATAAGTTAGGTGTATGGGAGGAAACATTATTCAGTACCTTCATCACCCATGTTTCATTTGCATTCACATGTTGCTGACACTTTACTAAACGCTTATAAAGCACATATACAACTTTGATGCGTTCGTTTGAAAACGTCCACTTTGGGACAGTTTGTGTCATACGTCTAGTCATGTTATTACGATACACACACATGTGGTTTGACAATGTAATAATCAACACATTAGTACTTGGAGGTCCGTTGATACTATGACAGCCCTCGGGTCTCCCTGAGGGAGACCCTGACTGAGTGTCACGGTATGCGGGAGAATCCACTGGACGGCTAACATCTGTTAGCCACAAGTGCTGTTAATGTAACGCGATCACACACAAATGCTTCGACCTATGATCCCCTCTCACTCCATAGAGACATGGATGGACATCATAGAACCTCTAGCATGGCTTAAAAAAGACACTTACGAAGTTTCCACTCCCTGCGGTCCAATCCCGGTGGAGCGGAGTGAGTCCACGTGTTGTGTTCGCTCCCAGCAGGTCACAAGGCATTGTGGGTAGAACGCCCCCTTACTGCGGTGGTGACTGGGTCGCTGTATTTCTGAGGAGCGTCTGCAAAAAACGAGCGTGTTTGTTTGTAAATCAATGTGATGTTTAATGTCTTCTGTTGATGCATCTGGGATCGTTTCTTAACACCACTGAAGAAGAGGCGGGGCATGAAGTATTGTGTGCACGTGAATTATTGACTCAATGTTTTGGTGATATGGGATTTGGATTAGACATTGTTCTCATGCAAAGTATGTTCAGACCAACAAACGACCCACGCGGAGGGTTATTCTGAGTATTTCGAGGTAAACATTGCTTTCTTTATTTCCTAAGTTATGTACTTAGAAAAGATAATTGTCAAATGCAAACAATAACATGAATGCCTAATGATTTATCTGCCTTGTTGGTTTTGTTCCTCCTAGATGAAGAGACTAGTTGACCTACGTTTTATTCTTAAGGAGCTAACCAGGAGCCACCCGAGAATAATAATCAGAGACAGCCATACACACAAGGCATGTCATCCTAAAAACTTTACTGACTATGACACCATTAAACATGAATTCAAATTCCCCCAAATCTCTGGGCATTTTAATTTTGCAGAAGATGTTTTAGACAAGTGGGCAGAAAAAGAAAAGGTAACTTTTTATTTTTATTCTAAATATTGTGTGTGTGTGTGTGTGTGTGTGTGTGTGTGTGTGTGTGTGTGTGTGTGTGTGTGTGTGTGTGTGTGTGTGTGTGTGTGTGTGTGTGTGTGTGTGTGTGTGTGTGTGTGTGTGGCTATGATAGTGAAAAGCATTGTAAAAGTATTTGGTTTAAATTAAGGAACAGACTCATAACAAATTCATATCTATGTTATTACTGTTACAAATATATCTTACAGAACTTTTGCTACCATAACTGATTGCCTATTTTGCACAACCACTTTTACAGAAACTAATGCTGCTACTTCCTACATATACAGTACATAGTAGACTCTTATATTTTATTGTCTATCTTTTTAATATTAATAAATGTCCCTAACTGTTGTGCACTTCAATGTTTACTTTTAGTGTTAGTAAATGTCTTGTCTTATCTGTTGTGACTGTGCACTTTAACTGTTCACTGTGAGAGAGTGAGAAACGTCTTCTCGATTCCTTTGTATGTCTGGGACATGTGAAGTAATCAACCGTAACGCTGACTTTGACTTTGCCCTTACTTCTTGAGGCTGGCGGCAGAGCACCTAACCCCGCGCTCTGGTGGGTAGATGGCCAGAGAAGGGAGGTTCAGTGGAGCTTTGAGGAGCTGGGCTTCCACTCTAGGAAACTGGCCAATGTCTTCACTGAGCTCTGTCAGCTCAGGCAACGGGACCGCGTCTTCCTGATGCTGCCCAGGATTCCAGAGTGGTGGCTGGTTAATATCGCATGCCTCAGAACAGGTATCTGTTTACAAAACTATGGATTAAGGCCACTTCCATGACTCAACTTTCCATTCACTATCTATTCGCAGTGGATAAAAGTATGTTTGTAAACTAGTTTTATTACAATGGGGTAGTATTATATCCGGAAAAATAATTGAAAATTAGAAGAAATTGTAGTTTGTACGAAGTTTTAGAATAAACAAGAGAGCCTTCTCAAGAGGTCAAACGTCTCTGAAGTATGTCAGCAAATGGCTCATAACGGGTTTTCATGTCCCCCAGGCACTGTGCTTCTGCCAGGGACCTGTCAGCTGACTGCCAGAGACATACTTCACCGGCTGCGCACCTCCGGGGCCAAATGTGTGGTCACAGACGAGTTCCTGGCCCCGCTGGTGGACGAGGTGGCCCCCCAGTGCCCTGCCCTGAACTGTAAAATAATAGTGTCTCACTCCAACAGCAGGCGGGACGGCTGGAGAAACCTCCAGGATCTGATGAGGTAAGCTGCAAAACAAACGGTATTATTTACTCATTTGGTTCAAAGTGGCCCACATCCAGAGCCTCTTTGTGAATTTGTGAATTCAGATGTATGTCATTACACAGAGGTAGGGGGTGAGGCATCTTGCAGAAGGATTCATACAAGTTGGCTGTGGCCACTGGGGATAAGACCCACTAACTTTCCGCTTGGATTGCAACATGCTAACCACTTCACTGTCCAGAGAATAAATGACCCTTAATTATTAAAAACTACATTCAGACGACATTCAATGCTTGCTTTTGTTATTACCACTAGTTGTGTCTATGTTGTGCTTTAATTTAGCCACGTGTCCAGCAACCATGTCTGTGTGAAGACCCCCAGAGATGACCCCATGAGCATCTTCTTCACCAGCGGCACAACAGGGTCTCCTAAAATGACCCAGCACAGCCAATGCAGCTTTGGGATCGGCCTGACTGTCAATGGAAAGTGAGTTGTAGAAGCTGTGTCCCTCCATGATGGAATTATATTGAGTGACATTGTTTAGAAATGTAACTATTTGTAATTTTAACGTGGTCTTTAAGGAGGAGTAGTCATCGGGCTTGAGGATGCCTTATGCCATATTCCTGTTCTTTGGGGATTGAACACAGTACAATTTGGTTGTGGAGTCCAACACCCTAGCCACTATACCATCCTGAATTTAACAATCCAAGTGACTGGATTGTTTTCAACATGAACTCACCGTTCTGAGGTCTAATTTGTCAGTGATTGTTTATTTTAATGCTCTTGGTCATCATCCCATCTGCGGCTCCTTTCCTGAAACGGAGGTACTGGCTTGACCTGACGGCCAGGGACGTGCTGTGGAACACGTCCGACACAGGGTGGGCCAAAACGGCCTGGAGCAGCGTGTACGGCGCCTGGATCCAGGGGTCCTGCGTCTTCGTCCACCGCATGCCCCGCTTTGACACCTCCACCGTGCTCGAGGTGAGCCGGCCGCTGCCCTGGTCGGCTGGTCAGATGGATGCCCAGCTGGGAGCAGGAGGAGGGCGGCGGGGATTTGAAGATGGATTCAATTATTCTATCTGTGATCTGGTCTTTTTTTAAGTAAACAATTAAAATCCATATATTTCTCCTCCAATCCGCAACACTAAACCAAATGTTTATCTCCTGCCGGAAACAGTTAACGCTAAGCAGCTTTGCTTTTTGTTTTCTTTAGACATTGTCCAAGTTTCCCATCACCACGTTCTGCACCGCTCCGACGGCCTACCGCATGCTCATTCAAGAAGATATGTCAAAGTAGGCAGAATCTGTTCAGTTGCCTTCCTGTTATTTACATAATTACTGTGAGAGTAAATCAAAGGTGGCGTCGTTGGGTCCCCGCCACGGTTAAAACACAAACTTTGGATTTCTCTCTCTCTCCTCAGGTACAGCTTTGGGTCGTTGCAGCACTGTGTGTGTGCCGGGGAACCCATTAACCCAGAGGTAATGCAGAAGTGGAAGCAGGCCACCGGACTGCATATCTATGAAGGATACGGACAGACGGAAACGGTGAGGAAATACCAAATTCTCTTGCATGTTAAAAAAAAACTGAATTGCTTTCCCTGATACAAACGTAATCCTCTCATAGGTCCTGATTGCCGGTACCTTTAAGGGGATGGACATCAAGCCGGGGTCAATAGGAAAGGCATCCCCAGCATATGATGTGCAGGTAAGGGACAGCGACACCTTTTAAGACAGCAAGCATGACCTCAGGAACCAGAGATAAGAGACATCAAAACACAAACCAACATCCATGCTTTTTTTTCTTCTGTCAGATTGTGGATGACGAAGGTACTCCCCTGTCCAAAGGAACAGAGGGCAACATTGGCATCAGAGTCAAACCACACAAGCCCTTTTGTCTCTTTACTGAATACACAGTGAGTAGGATGGTTTGATTCGTCTTGCATCTGGACGGTTGCTGGTTCAATCCCCGGCTTCTGATGCTCTACGTATTGATGTCTTCCGGCAAGACACCTCTTAATATCTCCTATGCTTCTCCCGACAAACTGGTTTTCACCCCGCACTGTTAACCGGTGTCTGTGTGGGTGTCTGTGTATGTGTGTGTGTGTGTGTGTGTATCTGTCTGTGTGTCTGTGCGTGCGTGCAAAATGATTTGAGCAAAGATTTTGGCAATCTTTCTATGTTCTTTCAACTGTGTGAATGACCTCTCAACACTGACCGCCACAGGGGGATCCGGAGAAGACGGCAGAGTGTTACCGGGCAGACTTCTACCTGACCGGAGACAGGGGGTACATGGACGAGGACGGCTACCTGTGGTTTGTGGGACGCGCCGACGATGTCATCCTTTCGGCTGGGTACGAGTGACTCCCGTGGTTCAAAGTGGCCCCTTTTTCGATGTTGATGCAAAATATTGGAAGAATAAATTAACTAGTTCACTCCGGGGGTTCAGGTACCGGATTGGTCCGTTTGAAGTGGAGAACGCTCTGATTGAACATGAGGCCGTCGCAGAGTCGGCGGTGGTGAGCAGCCCAGACCCAATCAGAGGAGAGGTACGCACAACGGCCATGCAGTTATCACAATAATGTAGTTTCCCCTCCTGGAGTAATACTTTGAAAGTCTGGGCCGACCAGAGGCTAAGTATACATTCCTCCCCCAGGTGGTGAAGGCGTTCATCGTCTTGACGGCCGAATACGAGTCTCACGATAAAAGCCAGCTGGTGGCAGACCTGCAGACGCATGTCAAACAGGTCACGGCACCGTACAAGTACCCACGCAAGGTATAGACTGTGACTATACACTCTTAGATAGCATTATAGACATGCATGCCGTTAACAATATAGTAAAACAAGGTGATCTTGAAGTTGAATGTTGTCTCTGTTTTCAATCCAATGTCTCCAGATTGAGTTTGTGGAGCAGCTGCCAAAGACAATAAGTGGCAAGATTAGAAGAGTAGAGTTACGCAAGAGAGAATGGAGCACCAAACCGGAGGCTGAATGATACTACAATTTTATGCAGCATATATATATTCTCAAATAAAAAAAAAATTGTTGTTGATAAAGCATATTTGAGACTCGAATTACAGATGTGCAAAAGCTGTTTCTCACACACAAAACTTGAGAACAAAATAATTAAAGAAATAACAAAAAAGTATTATCGTCTACATTTTTTACAGTCTGACTTTTAGCAGCATGACATGAATAAAGCTTTAGACTTTATGTTTCTGAATAGGCAATAAGGATGAATTACATATACAGCCATCAGGCAGTAGAATATCCAACTGCTTCACAAACCTAGTTTCCTTAAAAGCAGCCACTCCTTATTTTACAGCAACTGTATCTGTAGTCCCATTCCTTACTGACCAGAATACTGGATACATATGCGCTGAAGCACTGTCGGAAAGTTGACCATTAGGTGTATTGGTATATGTGTGACCACTGACCAGTCACATTCCAACATTGAAGTTAAGTCGATGGACCTTGCATGGATGGATGTAATGATTTCGTTCCTCCAGCAGATGGTAGTATCTGACGGCCAGTTGTCATCTCTTTACCTCAACGTTAGATAATCCAACAAAGATAAATATAATATTATTCTGCCAAAGTAGATTGAGTTACATTCCATCTGTTTCAAAACGTTAATATTGTAAGACTAACCAAGATTGGTTGGTCTACTGCTGTACACAACAAACGTTTAAAATGTAGTGGATTACATATTATGGGACATAATGCATTCATAAGCCAATAAGAAATGTGTGAAAAACAAAAATCAAGTTTGCTCTTATCTGTCAATAGGTCTAGGTCTATATATTAACAAAGACCAGATTCTCATGGCAGCTCTTTGAGCTACAGCTTTACACATCTGACACTTCTGAATCAGCTTTAGAAATGCAGTGCACTGGGCTGTATGAAATTATTGGGGGCACCCTACCTTCTATACACCCCACCACCAGCTCAGCAGTCCCATTGCAACCATAACGACAACTGACACCTGTGGTGTGGAACTATAATTAACATAACTGCTCACTAGTCATTTGGCATGTGATAATTTATTTTGATATGTCGATAAAGCTTTGATTCTAGGGAGAAAAATAACGCAACAAGCACGGGGGAAAAAAACAGCGTAGACTCTATTACATGTTCCAGCCGATGAGACGGATCGCCAGCACAGACAGCGAGAGGGGGTCTGTTCATTGACTGTCCCGGACAGATTGTGCGCGATGTGCTCAGTTGTTTTTTTTGTTTTTTTTTCATCCTGCTGGCATTTGGGTGCTGTGACATGGGCTGAACAGTACGCTGTTCGATCTCCTACAGGAATGGACCTGCATGCCAAAGTCTGGGGAATATTTCAACGCAAGGTTTGATCTCTGGTTTTCGTACCACTCTTTTTTTTTCTTCAATTTCTTTTCTTTTCTTCATTTATTGTCGTTTTTTAGTAAAACTACAACCGGTGATGGCTTGGCCGTGCATCAGTAGAGTCTGCTGTTTGGCTCGGTTCTGGAACCAATTTGACAAATCCGATCTCTCGGTTCCGCTCACCATCCAAAACTATTCCGACATCGCGGAGCAGGAGGTGCGATCCGTCACCAAACAAGTGCCCACGGACCGAATCCACAGGAGCAGCAGCTCCCTCACCCCGGACCACCGTGGTGGACCCCCCCTGGCACTCATCGATGACATCGGGACCACTCGGGAGTCGTTCAGGGGTCGCCGTGAGCTCGGTTACAAGCCCCGGGAGGACTACCATCCACCCGTCGTGCCTTTTCCCACTGTTACGCAATACACGCAGGATTTCAAACCCTGGCCCATTCCCAGAAAGGACAATTTCCCTTGGATCAGTAACGGAGGCAACAGGTCAGCCACTGTGGCGGACAGTCCAGTAAACAGTCACCCCAGTCACAATGCCGCCGGCAGTCAGCCTGCACAGGGGCGTAGGGACGAGGGGGGAAGGGGCCAAAAGTTGGCGGAACCGCAAAACGCAGCAAGTGCCAGTACCAGTTCATACAGGTTGTCTCATGTTTCTCTTCAAACGCTGTCCTTTCAGAACTACACATTTGAATTGTAGAAGCTGTCGCTTTGCACACCGTCTGTGCATTACCAACTAAATGAATATCCTAGTGCTGAAATTGACTATTTAGCACAGCCAGTTATCTAATCCACTGCAAGACAACATGGCGAGGTTATACATCTGCTTCAGTTGATGATTAATTAGATGCAATCATTCATTATTAATTACTTCCCACTGTTAACTGGGCTAGCTGGTATTGAAGATGTGCTAGCGGCTTGGCTAAAGATGCAAATGGTAACAGTTCTGGTTTTAAACTGTTCAATCGTCATCTATCATCAGCTACATAGGCTTAATCATCCATCATAAACCCCCTAACCCCCCCCCCCCCCCCCCCCCCGCCTGCTTCAGAAACCAATAAAACGAAAATATGATTGTTTAACATCTGCCATTCCCTTCGAACAGACAAGAGTACAGAGAGTGGTCAGGGGCCAAACCAGCCAAGAGCACCAGGAGGAGCCAGTCCTCTCCCTACGTGGGCTCCCAGGGCCAGGCGGGCCAGCTGACTCCTGAGACCAGCTACCAGGCTGCCTTCAGCGGGGAGAGCCACCGGCCCACCCCCTCCGTCCCCACCACCACCACCACCACCACCAGCGTCCCCGCTGCACCGCCTGGCTCTGTGATGCAGCCCTGCACACCGACCCTGACCCCTCTCCTCCAGAGCGGGCGTACTGGATCAGCAGCCCCCCCCGGCCTCAGGCAGAACCAACTCTCCGAGAGGAACGACCTCAGCACAGAGGTGAGCACAAAGAGGGACTTTTCGTTCTTGAAAACAAAAAAACACCTTTCTATTGGCTGTCCTTCATGCCCTGCTATTTCATGTTATTTTCTTTCTATTTTGAATGTCACATCAATTGAAAAGGTCTTTGAAAACTGTATGAAAGGACATTGCCAAAAACAACACAACTCCTTCCTCAGGAACACAGCGCTGGCATTTACTGCCTGAAAAAGCCAAAACCGATAGAAGCTATTTACGCTGTATTCAACTAAAGGGTCAAAAGGTGGGTTTATTTTTTTGTAGGAGGTTCAATGAGTTTGAATCGCAGCCTGCTCCTCATCGTCATCGGCCCACCATGATCTCCCAGGCGGGCCGTGGTAGCCTGCGGGCCTTGAGTCGTCTTTAGAGAAGTGCTACAGTCCCTCCACACGGCTCAAAGTGACCCAGCTGTTTGAAAGCAGGCCAGCTCCCTGCATTAGGTAACACTCCATCGGTTCCCCTGTTCCTCTCCGACCTGGAAAGTTTAAAAAAAGGGGGCTGCCTGCCGCCGTGGCGAGAGGGAAAAAGGAAATCAAGCAAATAGTTATGCTAGATTTTACAAATCTTTGGCCCAGATTTGTTTTGTGTGTTCTCAGGCTGAAGCTGATCTGGGTGGACAGTGGATGGAGGGGGGGCTAGATTAAATGGGACCTCAGTGACATCGTACAGGACAACGAGGGCAAAGAGGATTTTGCTTTAGAGGCCGAGCACTAATAAATATGACCAGATACACTGTGACCTTTTCTTTTTTCTGAGGAGATTACCGTGAGCTCACCGCTCCTACAGCCCCATCCGTCCGTAGCTGGTGGTGGCTGTAGTGAAACTGTGAGGAAAGATTATAGTCTCCCTAGCAATCTGTCAGTAAAGGGTTGTAACCTGTAGAAGCTAGTCGCCAATCTTGCTTTCATGACCAGTGTCTCCTTTAAAAACATATTTCTCACGAAATGTTGTGGAACAGTTACAGAGATGCTTACTGCATTATTTTGTGTTGTGTTGTATTGTGTGTACGCAGTCTGAGTGGCTCCGCCTGATTCAGCCATGGTCCCTGTGTTCTGACTGTGAGGCTGGATGATTGGTGTCATTTGCAGGTCACACAGTGTATTAATACCCCTGCCCCAGTTGAGAGAGTGCCGATTCACTCCTCCAACTCCAAAAAGATAGGATGCGCTCTCCTGCAATGCTGTAGAACCAGAGTCCTCTACAGATCACATCCAACAGAACCACGCTTAATACACCACAATCCTTTCCCCCATTTTTTCAACATGTACGCTTCAAATCACAAAAAACCTGCATCGACTTTATAACTTTGTTATGTCATTCAGCAAATTCTAAATCCAAAGCAATGTCAAAAGTGACTTCAGCTGCATGTAGGTCAGGAGGAAGTTCAGCGCATTAAGTATTGAAAGTATGGATGCTGGGGATCAAACCCGGTGCCTATCGGTAGGAAGTGTTAAGCCTTTCTCCATACACTAACCTCACCCTAATTCAGTCAAATGTCTAGGGTGCCTCAGTCAATACATCCCACTAATTCCAGACTGGTGAACTGCCTCTGAGCTATAATAATCGGCCCCAGACAGCAGCAACCTTTCCGGGGGCCCGACTCATTACTGTCACCCCCACCAGCGTGTCACGTACCACTTTGGTTTGCCATTGTGCGTGCCTGCATGTGTGCGTGAGGCAGGGCACAGCATGAGTTTCTATTGATGTGTTTAAAAAAACAACACAGTACACAAATACAACTGCTAACCTTGAACCAGCATTGAACCGTGGCTGAACTCCCCCCCTCCATGACTCAGGTTTAGCAACAACATCCTCAGACTCAATGAGCTTTCCATAACGGAAGGGTTGAGGCTTCAAGAGATTAACACCTCATTACTCTTATGAACAATTTGCCAGATTGAATTCACACTGACTGAATAAATAGTCTATATTGGTCCAACACCACAAATACATTTGTTCTGGGAAAACTTGGCATATTTCCTTTAATCCGCTAAATGCTAAGGGATGCTGCTGCAAGGGATTGTGGGATGTGAAACGAGTGCCAGTAACAGTGTATTTTAACACCTGACAGAAAACTCAGGCAGACTGATTTAGAAGCCCATTGGGTGTGTATTGTACAGTGTAATCACCACTATGTGTCGTGGACAGGCAGAGAGTGGTTGGGAACAGGCCATTCGTTTTGTCAACAGAATGAGTATCGCAGCAGTTTCTTTCCGTAGTGTGTCTTTGCAAGCCCGTTGATAAAGGGCTTACGTTCGGAAATGCTCTCCCAGAACTCAGTCCAAGGAAACGCTCCTCGCTCTATGAGATGAGTCGTGTTACGCTGCCTCCAGGGTCGATACTGCTGACTGCAACGCGGCTCACATGCAAAGGAAGAAGATCCCGCATCCTCTTCCCCTCTTTCACCCCCCTTTCTCTCTCCCCATCATGAATCAGGACCCCCTCGCCCCTCCCCCCCGCTCAAGCCCAACCAGCTTTTTCTTTGTTTGGGGTCCTCCCTTCCTCCCTACACACACTCCTTCACTTTCTCCATCTCCTTTCCCTCCCCTCGCTCTGTTCTTTTCCCCGGGAGCCTCTCGCGTTTCCCACGCTGCCTGGGACAAGAGAGGGAGGGAGGGAGGGAGGGGGAGAGAGAGAGAGCGAGAGCGAGAGGGAGAGGGAGAGGGAGAGGGAGAGAGAGAGAGAGAGAGAGAGAGAATAGAGAGCAAGGGTGAGAGTGAGAGAGATTCAGAGGAAAAAGAGATGTGACCAAACTCATGCCGATAGAGATTTAGAAGGGGGGACGAAAAAGAGATAAAGTGAGTAAGAACAGAGGATGGATTTATGTGCCTCTCTGCTGAAATGTGATGTTGCTGCACGTTGCACTACTCTTGAGCGAGAATCTAATTTAGAAGGAGGAACATTTGAAGAGCACAAACAAGAGTGTGTGTGTGTGTGTGTGTGTGTGTGGGTGGGTGGGTGTGAGAGAGAGGAGATAAGACGATGTATACTCACACACACTGACACACTATCCCGCAGCAACTTGAAAAATGTCCTTTAACCTATAATATGCAGTGATTTCCCCTTCTGGTGCATGGTGTGTAATCACACAGATCCAGCTGGAACATTGGAATCACTGGGCTTTACAGTGTACCTATGTAAACCAGCAATTTAGAATAGTATACATTTTACTACTAATAAAAATAAGCACTGATTAAGTCATTTTAAATTGACAAATATTTAGAGGAAATTAGAGAAATGTTACTTGAGTATTTATGTATTTGCAAAAGTAATGGTAAAGTTTTATGACCCATATAGTCTGAGGGATACAACCAAAATTATAGTATGAGGAAGACAAATATAGATGACGCAAACTAATCCCCCATCTGCAACAAGGAGAGAGGTCACAAAACAAACGCACTAAAGTTTTGTGATGTGATTCAGATCAGCACAGTTCCACCTCGCCAGACACTGACCAGGCCTCCACTGAGGTCACTACTGACGCACTGACTAGCTACTGCCGCAGCTCGTGTTGACCAAGCAGAAATGCATGTGTGTTGTCAGACATCAGAGATGATGGTCTTGGACGGCTTGGCTGGCATGCCAAGCCGGCAGACTGAGTCTACCACGTGATCATCAATTCCCCAAGCCCTATAGTCACGATTCTACTTTTCTACTGCATCAGCAGACCCAACAGACCCAAGTTAACCTTGCTTCTCTGATGTGCCTCCTCTTTCTTGTATTCACTCAGTATCTAAATGTGTGTGTTTCGACAGGACAACCTCGTGAGGACTAAGCTGTCTCCAAACCCCTCCGCTCTTTCTCATAGTGGCTCCCGAGTCTTCAACATCTGACCGACATAAAAACACCACAGAAAACAACGAGCACCAGCCAATCTGCTCCGGCCGGCTGAGATCCCCCGCACCAACAAGGAAGAATTGTCCTCCGTTCATTCCACACACCATTATTAATCTATGCAAGGGGGACTGTAGGCTGGGACTGTATAGTGTGAGCCAGTGGGGGGTGGGGGGGGGGATTGTCTGTTGAGGTCTGTCGCCTCTTCAGGATTCAGCACAGAATGAATGAAAAGCAAATCCTTTCCTGATATGTTCTGCTACTACCGTCTGTGGTATTTAAATATGCATGTTAGGGAATAGTTTGAGAAAAGAAAAACAAACATTCATAAACATTTTCTTTGTCGCATCAGCTTGGTTGGCGCACGACTCCATGGCTGCTCCGCGTGTTGGTGTGTAGTTCTTGTATGTGTATGTGTGTGTGTGCCCCTGATTGATTAAATGTCAGTTTCTTGTGGATGGTTGGTTGATATGCTGTAAAAAATACAAAAAAAAATGTGCATACGTCATGGTTTGTGCTATGCTCAATGCACTTTGTTGCCCTTTAGTGTCAAGAAACCTGGTAGTATTTTATTAGCGGAAAAAATATGTAAAATATTTAGGTTATATTTCATTATATTTCATTAGTTTACACTTTTGAAAAAGTACGGTTCCATCTATGATTTTGTAAATTTGTTGTTTAAAAAATTAAAAGGGAAATATGTGAGAAATGTGCCATCTTTGCCATTATTTTGGACACAGTTACAATACACATTTTAAAGATCCCATGACATTCCTCCAGGTGTGAGTGTGATTAGCCACTAGCCGTTTTGAATATCTGGGTGGACACGCCCACTTGTGATGTCATAAGTGGCAGATTTTCAAAACACTTGCAAGGCTAATCAAACTCACACCTGGTGGCATGTCATGGGACCTTTAAGCAGAACCTTTAGAGAGAAATACAATGAGAGCTTAATATAGGTTTCCTATACACAACCATGCCTGGTTTTACCAATTTTACATCCATCTCCCTCAGTCGGCATTAACAATCCTATCTTATCTTAACTGATTTAAAACACACATAAATGTTAAAGAGTGTAGTTAAACACGCAACACTTCCTTTAACAAGAGGTTTTTACTTTTTTTATTACAAGAATATGGATTAGATTTGTGCACTGAAAAATGAAAAGAAAGAAAATACACTGTTCTTTTCACAGGTATTTTTTCCACACAAACTCGGTCAAAACATGGGACGATCACCAAGCCCACAACTCTCCCCCCATTCACATATTAACGTAATACAAATATTAATCCCACCCCACAATCCCCTAACACAAGGTCTCGACCATCAGCAACACTCAGCAACAACATACAGCCGACACTCAACTGATCACCTGACACTCACACACACCTACATTACCATGAGGACATCACTGCTGGCGCGCATCGGTATAAAAATAAGAGTCAGAATGCCTTCATCTGAGTTATCTTGATCATATACACTGGGTACAGGTTATGGGTGATACATTAGGGTGCTAAAAATACTTTAAAAAAAATGAGTTTTCACTGACCTTCAAACCTCATTAGTTATGGAGCACACACACACACACACACACACACACACACACACACACACACACACACACACACACACACACACACACACACACACACACACACACACACAAACATTAACAGTAGGACTTGTTAAGTGGCTTATTCCATGGACTGCAGAAGTTAGCCAGCAGCCTCAGTAATAGTTAATAATTAAATTGTTTTGCTGACGGTTTCGTTAGGTATATGTGACATTTCTATCAGGCCTGTGTTGCAAGTAAAGGCTGAAGAGCATAGATTTTCTCTTTTCGACAGATAACACTCTGTTTAGAGTAAGCTACCGCACATAAAAACCTAACACTATGCAAGCATCACTGGCCCATCCCGGACAACTCACTGCCAATCATACAGACTCACAATCATAGCATTGCTAGCCCATCATGTCCAGTAACCATGGATGCCAGAGAGGCGTCTCTAGAATGAGGCATGCCATAACATGCTCGTAGTTCCAGATCGATGGTTGCCCATGAAAAACAACATCACTTAAACTCATCATTACATTAGGAAATGCCAATAATTCCTAACTAGGAAATGCTCTCAACCATAATCTATATCAGCTGTCAACCGACATGGCCAGTAACAGACCTTCCACACGTTTCACCATAATAATCTTGCTATAATGTGCGTGATCGTGAGGGGAGAACCAATAAATTAAATCCAAATGTATAAGAAACACGTCCCCAAAACACTTCCCTTCTCCCATGGATATGGACTAAAACAACAGTTCTCCGCTACTCTAAACAGGTAATGTGACATCGTTCCATGTGGCAGTTATGAAAAGGAAAAGCAGAGCCCTTTTACAGTCAACGAGTGAATACAGTACTGCTAGTGTTTGTCTGATGTCCATAAAGCAGTCGAAGTCGCCCATGGAGGCCAACGGTTATGCAGCTTTTTATCCCAACTCCATATCGTCTGTCTCGTTGTGTACAGTTAAAGTCTATTGAGTGCCCCTGATTGGTTGTTGAAGTGAAGAGCTTTACACGATTGGCCCCCCATGGTACATAGCCCCGCCCCCTGCAGTGACATTTAGCAACAGGGAAATGGTTTTGTAGTTGGTTTCTTTCGTCAGTTCCAAATGTTTCACAACTTCTGCAGCTGTTGAGCAGAATCAAATGGGACACACACACACACACACACGCACACGCGTGTGTGGTCGCCACGGGTGCAGGCATTCTCTCGACAGTCCGTTTGTGTGTGTGTGTGTCTTAGTCATTCCTGGTTCAGGTTCAAAGGGTGAAGTGATGGTGGGCGGGGGCTTGTCAGTCGTCTTTGGACAGGTAGCCCATGTGGACGTTGGTGAGGAAGTCACAGGTGGGGATACTGCTTGCAGCCTGGTGCAGGTTACTGGCGCTGATCTCCCTGGGAACCCTGCAAGACATGAGCGAGGACCAATGAGAACCAAGGGCTCAGCCGCCTAATCAATGAGAATGATCTGGGTCTGAAGATTACCGCAGAGGAGGATTTTTAGGAAATAAGGAATATTTTAGTAGTGTACTCTTCAAGTCCCTAACAAAAAGTAACAACAGGACAGATTATCTTTGTTGTTCAGATACAATCTGTGCATTTAAGGGATTGTTGGTATAAATCCTGTCCCCTTGTCACCTTGTGAAGAAAACAAAACCAAAACAGCAGCAGCAGAAGTAGACGACGTAGGAGGAGATAGCGGACGGTTGATCACTAGAGAAGGACAACAGCGCCCGAGCCACATCTCACCTGTTCTGGGGAGATTTAGCGTGCGCCCCGGCCAAGGCCTCTCTCAGGATGTCACTCGCAAATTGCTCTGTCGCCTGGGGAGTAACAGACACACGCACCATTAGCTCACCAACCCTATCCTTTACCCTGCACAGTTCAAGGCGATGCATGGTCTTAGTGGAGTCATGCATAATCGTGGGCGTGCCCGTCAGTGTGACAGGTGAGGACAGGTGGCGGTGAGGTCAGGGATATAGGGGGCGGGGCTCCGCTCTCCCGTCACGGCAGTCACAACACGCACCTTGAGGATCATGGCCTCCACCAGCGGGGCGAACACGTTCTTCTCCACCTCCACCGGCTGGAAGGCCACGCCGATCTGAAGGGGGAGGGAGGGGTTAGGCCTCAATAAGGAATCACACACAAGGCGC
The DNA here is from genome assembly GCF_902167405.1 of Gadus morhua. Classification (NCBI taxonomy): domain Eukaryota; kingdom Metazoa; phylum Chordata; class Actinopteri; order Gadiformes; family Gadidae; genus Gadus; species Gadus morhua. The sequence continues at coordinate 18,761,579 of NC_044055.1, read as the reverse complement.
TTGGGGGGGGGGGATCTGATGTATTATTTTCAAATACGTGATTGAAAAGATGGAAGAGGTAATTGGAGGTGTGTCAGTTTTGATGCAGAATCAACAAAACAAAAAACTATATTTGAGTTCTAAGCCAAACCCACCGTGGGCTGAGATAGGTGGAATTAATCAGTGGCAACAGTAGGGCTGCTTCGATCCAACACGCACTCTCCTAAAGAGCAGTCCTGCACCAGAGCTAGCTGGGGGCCGCGGCTCACCTGCTGCGCCGTCTCCTGGATGAACTGGTCCGAGGGGGAGGGGCCCAGGAAGAACCTGGGCTCGGGGTCCGACTCCGGCTCCTCCTCCTTGACCTCCTTGAGCCGGTGGCAGGCCGGCGTCACCGTGACGATGTCCACGATCTCGTTGTCGGGCTCCTCGGGCTCCTTCTTCAGCAGCGCCTGCATCTGCTCCACCCGCTGCAGGAGCTCCTCACTGCTGCCCAGTGTGCACGGACACTCTGCAGCCGCGACACAGGGGGGGGGGCATGGGGGGAGGGGGAGGGGGGGGAGGGAGGGCACGGGGGGAGGGGGGAGAAAGCAAAAGCAAAAGAAAATGAAGGAAAGAACATGGGAGGGAGAGGAGGTGGGAGGGGTGGAAATGGAGAATAAGAGGAAATTGAGAAGTGGGAGTTGGTGAGTGGGTGAGAGAGTAGGGGAGGCAGAGGTAGTACGAGAGGTACAGATAGAGGGGTACAGAGCGGTACAAAGGGAGAGAGAGAGAGAAATGTGGCGATGGAGAGAGAATAATTGAGCTTCATTAGCATGTAAATACAAAATATCTGGCCAAGCTTACACATCTGCTTTCTGGATGCGCGCCGGTTTGATGTGTGGGCGTCAGACTACAGAAGAGCTTCGGTAGAATGTCAAGGCAGCAACACTGATTTAAATAGAGCCTTGTTTCTACCCTCTCTGCCACATGGTGCAGTGGAGAGACGGAGAGACAGACAGATAGCCAGAGAGAGAGAGCCATCACGGGTAGGTAGTGATGAGTCGTACACTCTTATGCAAGGGGGTTGAGTCACCAAACTTTGCAGTCCTGTCCATCACCAAAGCGTACGTCTAATTAGCTGCCCTACCTGTGAACAGCAGCTACACAGTGAAGGCTGCCTGGCCCAGCCTGCTCTCACACTCATTAGGCCGGCTTGATGAGGCCTTTAACGGTGGGCGTCCGCAACCATTAAACAAGCAGCTCCCATACAATCCGATTCTTCAGCCCATATATTTTCCAGCCATGTAATCATAATGACCTTTCGAAAGGCTGCTGCAAAGTTCTTTACAGAACAAAACCAGATTATTTCAAAGCCCTTTGGACTTTTCGCCACAACTCTGATTGTACATGCGATCGTTAGCTGCATTGGATTCGAGCGCAGCAGTAGTCTCTTGAGTCGTTACCTGTGATACTCTAGCATCGTGTTTTAGGGCGTTGATTTGGGACAAACCGGTTTCTGCGACGACTCCAGTCCAAGTGAAAACCATGACAACTTGACCCTCTGACGCCGGCGGCTGGGGACTCACCGGGCTCGCTGTCTATCTGCGTGAGGATGTCCTCCATGGACTCCTCGTCGTCCCGGCGCTGGGGCTCGGGGTCCGGCGGGGTGTACCCCCTCTGCCGGCACCACTGGACCACCTCCCGGGTCTTGGGCGGGGTCAGGGCCTGGAGCCGGGGCGAGCGGTCCAGCACGTCCTGGACCACGCGCTTCACGGCCACCGCCCGCTGGAGCTGAAGCACACCACGGACAACGTCTCCTCAGTCAACTACACGTGATGCGCTGAGGCAGCACACTCTGCACACAATATACAGACACACCCTTAAAAACTGCTTTGCAGTGGAGCGAAAAACCACTCCTCATCCAGGCATCGCCTTGTCCTGATCCTTTGTATAATGACTCGCTTTTAAGTGAGGTGAATGATGAATTAGTCGTGTGCAGACAGAGACAGCCTGGAGACCCCCTTGGCTGTCAGGGAACAGAGCCTGGGACCAGAGGGGCTTGTGAGGACAGGAAGAGAGACAGCTTTACAGGGACCTGGCGATCAAGCCGTTATGAACAGCGGCATGGGCATGGGCCGAGGCAAATGTGCCCTGCACGGGAACAGCAAAGGCACAAGGCAAGCAGAAAGCCTGCTGATTCGATGTGGTGGAATACTGCACACACGGCCCCTGGTACACAGAGACGAGGAGGCGCAAGACAATACAATTTGCGACTGCCAATCAAGGGCTGCCGGGGCCCAGACACTCTAATAACAGGCGACACCGATACTGTCACACAGGGTTTGAGTCTTCCACACTTTAATCCCCCCGCACCGTGTCGTGGTGAGCGAGCCGTAGAGGAGCAGCACAGCGTTCACAAGAATGGGTGCGACGTGTGAAGTTTTTTAAAATTAAATCAGACTTTCCGTTTCAGCATATTTTAAGACAAATCCTTCTCTCTTCTTCACTACACTGCCAAAAACAAGGGAGAAAGAATACTTGGGATATTCGTTTTATCTTTCAGCTTGCATACCCGTCATCTTTACAGACACACAAGCATAACTGGAAGTGAATGTTCGGATCTGCATCATGATCAACAGTATAATAGACACAATTACAAGGAGATAATCCTCTTCAGCAGGGAAAGATACTGCATTGGTTAATGCTATTTATTATTCTAATATATCTTCAGAATCCTAGATCATTTCCAAAGCTTGAAATCTGAAATTACACAGCCCTATTTACATAAAACAATCGTCACTCTTCGATCATTCTTTATAGTACATTTGTTCTTATCCGTTAATGCTTAATAACCACTTAATGAGAGTTGTCTGAAAGAAAGCATACACACATAAACACACACAAACACGCACACACATACACGCACGCACGCTGTGTGTGTGTGACTCACCTCTGACGCACGGCGCTTGCCGATGTTCCACGAGTAGTACTGCTCTTCCGACGAGGCGCAGAACGGATGGGAGTCCTCCGCTAAACAGACAAGACAGACACACCGATTACAGAGAAACCCATTACACCTGCTCACCAAGCACCTCATGGACATTCGTTGCCATGGAGATGGCCGAAAGCGGTCACATACTTTTGTCCGGCACGATGAGCGGGAACTTCTTCACCACGGCGGTCAGCAGCTGCATCATGGTCTCTACGTGTTCCGTGCTGAGGACAAAGACAACGCACACGACCACAACCGTCACACACAACCTAGAACCTGAGCTACATTCGTCATTCATTACTGTGAAGGCATCTAGCAGATTTATATCCAAATTAACGATCGGCGAATGTATTGGATGTGTGTGTGTGTGTGTGTGTGTGTGTGTGTGTGTGTGTGTGTGTGTGTGTGTGTGTGTGTGTGTGTGTGTGTGTGTGTGTGTGTGTGTGTGTGTGTGTGTGGTCCTCACTTGATGAGATCTAGCGGCGAGGTGTCGGGCCCTTGCTCCGTCTTGACGGTGGCGGCGACGACGTTGGGAGTGGGGGGTCCGGCAGGCGGGAGGAGGGCCGACGTGGAGGAGGGAACGGGGGACGAGACGGGCGTGGCCGCACACGGCTCTGTTTTAACTGTGGGGGAGAAAGAGAGAGCCGGACAGACAGACGTAGAGAGAGGAGAGGAACAGAGACAACATCAGTAATGATGGAGGTGCAGGGGTGGAAGTATCAGGGTGGGAGGGGTAATGTGTGCGGGGGGGGGGGGGGGGGGGAGTCTCGTCTCACCTTGTGCCAGAGGCAGGGTGAGAGGTAGGGGGGCCTGGCTGGCAGGACTGGGGGAGGCTCCAGCCTCGGTGGCTCCAGGAGTATAGGGGGTGATGGTGGAGGAGGAAGAGGGAGGAGCACTGAGGACTGGACCTTTGGACACGGCTACACACACAAAGGACGAAGGAAAAACACACGCGTGAAGCCTCAACAGTCTCACCTATTAGAATCCTGGCAACAAAATAAAATAAAAGCTACTACTCTAATTTCTTGCTATTTCTAAGACGTTGAAATAGCATCAACGTCTAAGACCCATCGGCCAAGAGACAATAAGGCAGGCTTAGGTGACGTCTCTCGCTCACCTTTGCCAGCAGGCATGAGCATGGACTGCATGGCCCCGGCCCCTGCCGCCAGCTGCTTCAGCTGGTTGGTGGGGAGGCTTAAGACCGTCTGCTGGGACCCGCCTGAACCCCCTGGGTGGATCTTCAGCATGCCTGAGGATCAAACAGGAAGTGAGCTGTCTAATACTGTGTGATCACACATGCAGCATTTCTACTGGGGATCAAATTATTCGTTCGTCCTTGCTTCACGTTTGAACAGTGAACCACTTTGTCAGCATAAATAGATCTGATAACGTTCACGCTTCACCATCAAGGTACATTCCCCAGCCGGTCCACGTTAGTCACCCGGCACACCGGTAAACCGACCCACACCAGCGCCGCGGCGGACCCACCTGACCCGCTCTTCCCGCCGGCCGCCATGCTGCTGACCAGCGAGGCCGCCGTGACCAGGGACGTCCCGGGCCCTTTGCCCCCGCCGGCCCCTTTGGGCGGACCCACCACCGGCATGTTGGCGATGCTCTTGGCCACCGTGAGCGCCGTAGCCCCCGCCGCCACCGCCTTCCCGCCGGCCGCCCCGGCCTTGACCAGGGCGGCCGCCGTGCTCTTGGCCAGGCTGCTGCTGCTGCTGGCGGCGGCGGCGGCGGCGCTGGCGTTCTTGGCGGCGTTGATGACGGCCGCCTGGTTGGCCGCCATCAGGACGGGGTGGTGCTGCTGGGGCGTCGGCCGGGGGCCCTCCGTCGTCTGCAAGGACAGAACGGCACACACACAGCAGTCAACATACATGTTTACTACGGTACGCTACCCTAGCGATGTTCTGGTTTGGGCTGTAGAGCTCACATGTGTTACGCTGCGAGTTGACTGTACATAAGAAGGGTATACATAAGAAGGGTATACATAAGTATGGAGCAAGTATTGAGCGTTTAGCGGCCAATGACTTGGCAACGGTTTTCTGCTCGGCAACAGTTCGATTTTGAAACTACAATGAAAGCAATGTTATCACCACCACCACCACAGAACACTGACAGTTTAGTGACTCAATCGTGACCTGACTTGATTCAAAAAGATGCACGCTGTGTAGTGTTTGCGGTTGAGCCAGGATCCCCCTTTTCCCCCCCTAGAATCGGTTCCCATAGCGAGGCGCAAAAGGTCACTGGGTTTATGGAATCCAGTCCGAGACAATGAAGTCCATCTCCCACTGGCAGCAGCCCAGCACCCCAATTAACATGGTCGAGGGGGACGTGCAAAGAGGCCTTGCAACTCCACACTGCAACAGCTCAATATTCATTTGTTTAATTGTCCACAAAATTCCTAGAATAAAAAGACGTCAAAAGGTATGTCTCACTGAGCCTCTCTATAATGGGCGTGACAGGGCTGGGTCTGTGACAGAGCCCTGCCCACGGTGTGCATGCAATGACATTTGGTGCCTCTGCATATCTGGGCTTAATGAGGCAAAGCCAAGCACAGCAAAGCTTTAATCAGTGCTAATGTGTTTGGGCCTTGGCGTGACGTCCATGCTGTGAACGCCACCAGACATCTGCAGCAGCCATTCAAAGTCTGCAGATTTTTGAGCTTGGAGGGGTGCAGTGACTGCACTCATCAACTAAAACACAAATATTTCTCCAGTATTGAGGGCTGAAAACTGAAGCCGCCTCCCTGCTGATACAGCGAACTCAATACAACAACCTCGTTTATAATGAAGCAGAACACTGACAGTTTAGTGACTCAATCGTTTCATTACGATAGACTCAGCAGGGTTTAATGAAGACATTATTTTTATTACTAAAGGCTGTACTTTCTTATTCTGACCGACCGGAAATGCTCTCCAAACCAAACGCTTATGCTTAGTGCTTAGAGACGTGACAAGCCGTTGAACAGCAGGACAGAGGGTTGGAAGGTCTACTTGAAACTGTAATATATTAAACATATAATAAAAAGTATTACGTTATAAAAGGAAAATTAGCCGCAGGATAAAAAGTGCTTAATTTAACAATCAGTGCTGTACACGCCGGTTTGTGAATCGCCAAATGTGCCGTTTTATTCAGAAATTGCCATTTAATCAGCGCTCAAATATGAACTTTGAAAATGTGCTTTCAGAAAAGTGGCATCAGCAGAAAAATAAATAAAGCAATATTCTGCAGCAGGGAGATGGATGGAAACAACAAGCCATTGCTCTAAAAACACTCTAGGGGGTTTCTGAAGTCAAACCTGCCACCTTTAGAACAAATTAACACTAAAACTGCCCGGTACAAAAAATAAAAACTACAAATGCACAGAAAAAAACCCCTGGTGGTAGTTAGGAGAGGTGGGGTATCGATGGGGTTCGGGGGTGGGTGGCAGAGCAGACAGACCTGCGGCAACAGCTGCTCTGTGCCCTACAGCTCTCGCTCTGGGGGGACACACTGCTAAGAGACTTCCATTGAAATATTGATCAACGACTGCAGTAAAAGATTCAACAACGGAGCGCGCAATCAACTGTAAGCAGGTTGTAAAAAGTTAGATGATCAGTAAAGTACCCATAAAATGAATGTGTTCTCAATTAAGTAGAGCGCTTCCCATGGTATTGGGGGGGCGTAGGAGGAGAAATCAGCAGATAATAATCAGCATACTACTTGAATGAGCAGTTCTTCTGTCTTCTGCACACACACACCAGGTGATAAGAGAGCAGGCCAAGGCTAGCAAACTCATAAACGGGAACCAGTGAGGGCCAATACACATGAATAGTGTCAGGCAGGCGGGCCGGGCCAGAACAAGCGAGCAAGGGGGTATTGTGTGCAGCGATGCGCGAGGGCTTCACTCCCCGCTATGAATCTCGGGGGGTCACCATGATAGACCGCGTCCAACATGTGAATGCAGTGAGGCTGGAGAGTGATATTCAGCTCAAGGATGGACAGACGAGATTTAAAATCAATTTCAGCTCCTTCTTTTTTTTTGCTGTTAGATGGTCAATATAATACTTCGATGGGTCGGTGTCAGGTACATTGCCCGGATAGCGAACACTGTAAGCAGGCACGGGCTGAATTACTGTGCCTCCCTTCATATTATGAATCTTGTTTTCTAGTTTTTTTCGCCACATTCAGCACAATTTTTAGCTGGTGAAGACATGACTTCATAATAAATATAGCAAAGGATAGTAAATGCAAACTGCAAAGATTTAAAGGCTAATGCAACAGTGCTGGCACAGCATTACACAATGGCGTCATTAGCATAAACAGGAACTGCCGCATCAGAGATTCAAAGAAATATATCATGCATAAAAACAGGGCCCAAAACTGAACATTGGGGGTAAACCTCATGCAACACCTGAGAAGCTGCAACTACCCAGCTGCATCAGGTCAGGCAGTTCACAAACCAACCAACCCCGAGCATCGTCCCATCAGCGGCAGTCTCACATGTAGTCCATCATTACATGATGGACTATGTCACAAGCTTCAGGAAGAATAATGGAGAGAGAGATCTGTGCAGTACTTCGCGTTTAGTGCTTTGACCGCACCACTCATACTGTCATTGAAGCAGGTCATAGTATAACTGCATTGCTTTGTACATCCAAACCATGTCAGATATTTGGGAAAAGGAGTTTCTCCACCTGATTTGTGAAAGCAAGTCAAAGGGAACACAAGCAGTTTGCAGTAGACTGGCAAACTAGTCTAGATCTTAATTCTATAGTAAGTTGCAGGTACAGTCATATTACTACCATAACAACATATTCAAACTGATGCTAGACGTGGTCCGGTTGAACAGATTAGATAAGACCTCCAATTCCATTTGTGTTCCATCCTCTACCGAGTTGACCTACTAGATATCTAAATACGTAGGCGTCAACAGACATCCCTCGAGTACGTTATTGTCTTGCTGCTGCCTGCTCCAGGTTCCACCATGACAGCTCCACTTACTGAATGTAATCAATTCATCTCTGTATCCAAAGTCATCAACATTAAATTAAATGACGTCAGCGGCACATATTTCAGCCATTTCTAAATGTTCGTATTCTATGTCTATGATTAAACCACGTTTCAGACTCCCATTATATTTTCCAGGCGCATTGGGGGTAAAATGAGCAAGCCATTATGATTGCTTCAAAAGGCATCACGTTAATGGACGACATGAAACAATCACCCCAACACACCGAGTACATCATATGTCGCCAAAGTACTCAAAATGCAGATGCTGAAAGGGCAATACAGCATAGAATTAGCTTGTTATGATAACAACTACTACACGGTGACATAGGGACTGATGAATGGAAACACTTGACTGCCTTGTTGGATAGATAATTCATTCAACACATTCAAAGTATCAAGACACCCAGTTCCTCTAGCCACTATTGAACGCATTCAAGCAGAGAAAATGTGACAAGCAACAGATAGATGTAAAGCGGGGCCCGTTGAGCATGGTTGATTTCATAGCATTAGCAGGGATGGAAAATTAATGATTGTGTGCCACTAATCTGATGGCACAGAAAAGATGGCGGTTTAACCTTCCACTGAATATTGCACTACCAAACTATAATAGTTATTGGAACGCTTGAAAAAAATGTGTGCGTGTTATGCGATTTAATAATATATGACGGCCATTTCGCCCTGGATAAGCTCCATCTCGTCTGGTATGTCATTCCATCAAGCGACAGGGCCAGGAAGGACCCATGGGCACAGACAGACACAGAGACAGAGAGACAGGGACCGAGACAGAGACAGAGAGAGAGACTGGCCTGCGGCGGGTCGGGCGCGGGGGCGGTACTGACAGAGCTGGGGGTGGAGCTGGCCGCGGTGATGACCCCGCCCGTCATCCTCAGCGTGGTGGTCCCCGGCTTGGACAGGTGGCTCCCCGCCGTCGAGGCCACCTTCACGGAGCCGTCCGACAGCTTCACCTGGGAGCCCTGGGCGCCGCCCACCACCTGCCAATCATTGGGGAGAGGAGGAGCTGAATCAATGTGGGAACGGGGGGGTGAGGGTGGGGGGGGGGGGGGGCAGGGTGCAACACAGACCAGGGGTCCATGGGAGGCCAGCGATGCAGCGTTCAATTCAAACCCCAGTCAATCGATACAATCCCTGAGTGGGTTTTAATCCATTTGTGCATGTAGGTCAGCACCCGTAAAAGTGCAATCCCGTCCATGAGAAACCTCGGCTCTTGCAAGTCTGCTCTAAATAAAGCCCAGCTTATTTAGAGCGTTTTTTTAGGGGATGTGCATCCCCTAAAAAACGCCATTCAAGTCTCACGCCCCAAACTTCAACACTGAGCGAAGCCAACAGCGAGTGTTGTCCTGTGTGCGCTGGCTAATGTATGAGCAGCCAAGGCAAAGGTCCCCGGGAGGGGGCAGATGGTGGAGAGAACACCAGAAATTAAAGTTATATTTAAGACAAAATAGAGTTAGGCAAAATGATGAAGAGGCCGCCTCCAGCTAGACACCTCAGAGGGAAGCCAGGACTACACAAGTGGTTCCTGAGGCTTAAAGGATACCTTTACACTTATAGACACACACACACACACCTACACACACTCAGACTTGTAACCGAGTGTTGTTTATTTATTCTAAATTGAGTCGTCTACAGCTTTGCCTGCGGTGCTGCAGGATAAACAGAACGATATTTATGATCGGTTTACACTCGGCTACGGAGGGGGAAAAAAGGCACTGTGCTCAAAATAAATGTGCCTTCACACAGCAAAGCTGTTAATAAGCAGGTACTAGGCCGGCTGAGGACACGACACCAACCCTCCCGCTGGGAGAGCCCTGCCTGAGGCCAGAGGAAACGGAAATATACTGAGACAAACCGGACGCCATTTTCTTTTTTGGCAATGTGAGCGGACGGGTAAAATTACGCATTGATCCGTTGCCAAGAACTACAGTCATTAAAGTAAAGCAATAATCAGGCCAAATTGCCGCCGTCGTGGCTATAATTAAAAAGTCTGAGCTAAACTCGTAAATAGAGGCTGTGTAGTTGAGGAAGAGGTGATTAAGCCATTAGTAGCGTGTAAGACTGACGCATGGCTGCATGAACACAAAAGATACAGAAAAGAATAGATATTGGAAACTTTGTCCAACTCGACTTCCTCCACACAGCCAAAACAGAACCACACACACAAACACAATCAAACATACAAACACAGACCCACACAGACAGACACACAACAAGAAACACAGCCAGACAGACACAAACCCAGACAGACACACACCCAGACAGACACACACCCAGACAGACACGACACACCCAGACAGACACACACCCAGACAGACACACACAGACAGACACCCACCTGGGCCAGGATGGCGGCCTTTTGGCCGGCGGTCACCCGGATGGCCTGCTGGGTGGCTGGGGAGGAGCTGGAGGAGCTGGACCCCCCCTGCTTCCCCGACCCCTGCGCCGGCTGCCCAACCAAAAAGGTGCCCTGGGAAAAGAGCCAAAGACAAGGCATTTAGATTGGGCCACATGCCAAGCTACACCCCACTAAAAAAATGTCCACCTTTTTTTCTACGATTAAATAGTCATTTCTCAATGAGCTTTGAAAAGTGTTTGGCTTACTACCGTACTTTGAAATTATCCAGTTTAATGCACTTGGCCCCTCAATTTACACATTGTCTTGCAATTTCCTGCCCACAAACTCATTCAACGCTGCTTTTTAAAAAGCAAGCTAACCATGGCTCAGACAGAGAGCCTGTAGGAATAAAACGAAAGCATCCGACCCAGTTAAAGTCAGCAGGGCCCCAGCTCCTTTGTATTGGGTTGGCTTCAAAGCAGACAGCATTGTCTCAACAGCTGGCTGCTGAATCGAAGCCGCTGTATTTAATGCATCTATTTAAGAACACGCCAGACTTCATCGCCACACGCGGGATGTAAGAAACAGTCCAAATTTCAACAACGCCCTTTGTAGAAAAGACTCTCGGAACGGCATACAAGATATGTAATGCAGAGTGTCGAGTCTTAAGACAGGAGCAGGTGGGTAGCTAAGATTTAAATGAAGTTTCACTAACGGACAATCATTTGGAAAGACCGAGGGTATAGAAAACCCCTCCTGCCCTTAACCCTTGCAACTTAACTTGCAAGGGTTAACTCTCTGAACTTTCACCAATCATGCACAGGCAGATTAGCACAGTTGACGAGAGAAAGGCAGGCGACCAGGAACTTGACTCTGTAGATAATCTTCCTGGTAGGTAGCTACAAAACCTGCTCAGATTAGTTGATTTCTTGCCAGTGGGTTGAACCATTTGATAACTTTTATTGGAGTATCAGATTTACATAAGCTGCTCACAATAAGATTCTTTTTTTTTAAAGAAATATTGCCTACTGCTCCATTTTATTCCCCAAGGCATAAATCCAAGATTTTGCACCTTGCCTGAGTGATACCATTTTTCAAAGTGGACAACCTCTTATCAGACGTTTTAATACAAAAAGGCTTTAAATTAATTCAGATACACGTCATTAATCAGCAGGTGGGTATGAAGCGTCTTGCTTAATGGGATCAAACGCTGAACATTTCACCTAGGAGCACCTTAGAGAGTAGTACACTATCCTCCCTGAGGAAGAAGGTTTCGGCTACAATCAGTGGGGACTTGATGCGCGTGTCTTTGGTTTACACCCGAGCGCGTGTGCGTGTACCTGAGGGGTCTGCTTGAGGATATACGACGTGTACGAGAGGTTTGACGGCAGGCTGCTGGAGGTAGAGGAAGAGGAGGACGAGGAGGGGGGGTGCGATCCACCTGTGCTTGTAGACGAGCTGCCGTGGGACTGCTGGCCTGAGATCACACACACACACACACAGAGTTAATCATTGATACACATTAAGACAATTAATTTGATACAGAAATGGGCCCCTTAAAACTCCATCTAGGACCTTGAGGGACCAGCTCACTAGTTAGGATGCCTGCTGTTTAGCAGTGTAGCAGCCAAAGAGCTTTCAGTCCAACTTCAAAGGTGATTACAGGGGGATTCGTAACTGATATAAAAACTGGGGCGCATACCAGTGTTGTTTTGAAATGGTGCCGTATGAAAAGCAGTTTAAAATGTCAAAATATTCGTCATCTAACTTGTACGGATACAAAAAGATTTGGTTCTTACATCTCCTGTTAGTTTCCAACGGTCGTGATGGGTAATTTTTTCAATATTGAGTAAAGCAATTCTGTGGACGTGGGTGTGAGGTCATTCCCAGCATCACCTTTAATTCTGCAACAAAACAAGTCTGTGGAGGGTTGACTCAACAAACTTGGATAATCTGTCCTTTGTCCCGGCGCAAACTGTATCAGAAAACGCTGCAGTTTCTCTCGTTTTCATGCCGTTTACGGGCCTGATGGGGAAAGGACCTTTAGGAACACCATCCCTCTACTGTCCCAGACACTGTATCTCTGCGCCCCAGCTGCTATTTATACTGTCCCGGGGACAACAGGACCTGCTTCATTTAATACCCGGGCCACCGTAATAACACGACACCAAGGATACGGCAGACAACAGCAGGGGGCAGCGGGGGGGCTCTACCTGCTGAGTTGGAGGCACGGAGGATGGCTCCCTGGGGGATGAGCAGCAGCTTGCCCTTCCCAGAGGGGTTCTTGCTGTTGGTGGTCAGGTACAGCTTGGTCCCGGGGGGCAGGTTGGCCAGGTTGGCCAGGTTGTTGGCAGGCAGCTGGAGAGTGGCCATCACTGGGGGCCGCACACACGCACACACACACACACACAAAACAACAGAGTACATTTTCACGTTAAGAAATAAAGCGATTGCATGCGGCACGTGTAATATTGGATTGGGTAAAAGCGTTAACCTGTTTATAATCAGCTAATGGAGCATATACTTCAAAGCAACCGACATGTTTTGAGATACATTTCATTAGTGAGCAGGTAGGGGTTAGGGCATACAGGTGGCTTGTGGACATTGGGATCCAGCCCGTTTGACTGGTTGTCCACACCCTAGCCGCTACAGTACCCAGCCCCACACTACTCACTCTGAAAGTGGCACAATAGGACAAATCAACAAAGCCTGTACTTCTACTTCTAAGAATAAAAACCATCCCGGGTTTATGGACCCCGCTTGAACGCTGACCTCCGCTCTTCCCACTTCCCGATCCGCCGGTGGTCTTGGTGGACGCCTGCTGGCCGGCGGCGCTCCCAGACCCGCTGACCAGGGCTTTGGCCACGCCCTGGGCCACCGCCTGTTTGCCGCCCATGCCCTTGGAGCTGGAGGGGTTCCCCTTGGCCACCAGGATCTGCCCGCTGCTGATGGCCACCTGCTTCACCGCAGACTGGAGGGCCGAGCTGACGGGGAGGCCCAGCATCTAGCAGGAGGAGGCACAACAGAAACAGGCTCAGGAGAAGGTTTATAGAGCATCAAAGGGATATTGAGTGTACGTGTGTGTGTGTGTGTGTGTGTGCACATGCGTGTGCGTCTGGGCTTGTGTGCCTGTGTACGTGTGTGTACGTGTGTGTACGTGTATGTGCGTGTGCGTGTGTGTGTGTCACACCTTGCTCGTCATGGCCGCGGTGGCCCCTGCCGCCGGTTTCTGGGGAGACATGGAAACGACATGACCGCCCTTCACTGCGACAAACTGCTGCGCCGCCGTGGCAACTGACTGCTGCTGCTGCTGGGCGGTTGCCGTGGAAACCATCTGCTGCTGAGTGGAAACCTCGCCTGGCTCCTGCTTGATTATTACCTTCAGAAAAGGAAAAATAAAACACCAGAGCACATGAGGAGGAAGCAGGCCTGAGCCGCAATGAGAATCATGCCAGATGACAATCCTATCATCCTCTCTAGATTATGATACAATCACCCTCTACTAGAGCAATGACAACCCCTTCACACCCACACTAGATTATGATACAATCACCCTCTACTAGAGCAATGACAACCCCTTCACACCCACACTAGATTATGATACAATCACCCTCTACTAGAGCAATGACAACCCCTTCACACCCACACTCTAGATTATGATACAATCACCCTCTACTAGAGCAATGACAACCCCTTCACACCCACACTAGATTATGATACAATCACCCTCTACTAGAGCAATGACAACCCCTTCACACCCACACTCTAGATTATGATACAATCACCCTCTACTAGAGCAATGACAACCCCTTCACACCCACACTCTAGATTATGATACAATCACCCTCTACTAGAGCAATGACAACCCCTTCACACCCACACTCTAGATTATGATACAATCACCCTCTACTAGAGCAATGACAACCCCTTCACACCCACACTCTAGATTATGATACAATCACCCTCTACTAGAGCAATGAAAACCCCTTCACAGACTCTAGATTATGATACAATCACCCTCTACTAGAGCAATGACAACCCCTTCACAGACTCTAGATTATGATACAATCACCCTCTACTAGAGCAATGAAAACCCCTTCACAGACTCTAGATTATGATACAATCACCCTCTACTAGAGCAATGAAAACCCCTTCACACACTCTAGATGATGATACAATCACCCTCTACTAGAGCAATGAAAACCCCTTCACAGACTCTAGATTATGATACATTCACCCACAACTAGAGCATGCTCTAGATCAGGGGTGCCCAACCTTTTTTGACCCAAGATCTACTTTTCAAGTAGCCAACCTCCCGAGATCTACCAGCCTAGTGTCAACATTGCAAACCTACCTTCAAGCGGGGGGGGGGGTTTCATTCGGTCTGCGCACGGCACCTTCTCAACAATAATCAATAATCTTCCTCCCAAGATGAAAATGGTAGGTCTTAGCTCGTTTCCCCTCAGCCATGCCAACGTTTAGGAGTGCGTAACTACTGTTGACGGCTTCCAACTGCTGTTGACAGCGCATGCGCTACCGCGCGTATGTGTCCCGCGCAAATCTTTTTTTTTTAAAAAAAAGAAAAACATTTTTTTCTTTCTTCACCCCTCGCGGTCGACTTGGGATCTGTTGGCGGTCTACTGGTAGACCACGATCGACTGGTTGGGCACCCCTGCTCTAGATTATATTGATGCCATTGTTGAGACAGTTTTGCCCATCGCAGGGGGACATATCTATGCATGGTGCATGGTGCTTTTTTTCTTTTTTCAAAGTCAACATCATAACTTATTCATGAGCTTCTGGTTTTTAATCACCATTGGAAGTTCCAGCAGTAGTGTAGCCCTCTGAGGTTCACAGAGAACAACGCTGGGATAAGCCCCAGAACAGATAAAAGCGTCCCACCCCCTCCCCCCAACCCACATATTTTTCTTGAAGATGAGGTAGTGATATGTGAGGACTTTTGCTTTACTGCAGGGCTTCAACAGCCTATCTGTGAGAACGCAATTGAATAACTGTGCATGCTCTCTCTCTCTCTATCTTTTTGCATGTACCCCTCTCGCACCCCTCCCGTCGTGTCTTCAGAGTGATGTCCCAGTTAAAGAGCTTGCCAAGGCACACACACACACACACACACACACACACACACACACACACACACACACACACACACACACACACACACACACACACACACACACACACACACACACACACACACACACACACACACACACGCTGAAGTGCAATACTATTAATACCACTCGCTTGCCAGAGAGAGGGAGGGCGAGAGCCTTTGAACGTACCGAGGAGAGAACTCAACCACTGCTGCATGGGGGGCATTTACATTGCATAGATCTTTTTTTAACTGATTTATTTTCCAACTGTTTCCGTGGCAACTCACCTTCATTCCCGAGGACAGGAAGCCGCCGGTGGCGTGAACTTTGGGGGCCGGAGAGCGGGGGCCCTGGCTGACGGACTGCTTGGTAGAGGGACCCACTGCGGGGGGAGAAACACACAGGCAGAAGATCATTTAGTGGCAGGTTCTGGGATCGACTAGCATGTCCTCGGCTTACCTGAGCCCAAGGCCTAACCCTACCTGCAACCTAATGCATGCATCTGAACTCAGTGCAAGTCCCCCTTTTAGATAAAGCTAAATAACCAATTAGTAAATGACATCATGTCTTTGGTTGCCGTGCGCCATGCAGACAGGGACGCATTAACTTGACAGGCAGATCTCTGGAATCCGCCTCAATGCTGTACCTAGTGTACAGAGTGAAAACCCGCCCTGGTGCTGTGTTTGGGAACGCCGTGTTTAAGCACAGTGCTGGTGAGCCAGTACAGACGCCCACACCGGCCCCCTTCAAGGGCTCTCTGGCCTGACCGCCAGTTCTGCTGGTCCCCTCTGGAAAGAGCTGGTGTGGGAGGAAAGAGGGCCGGTTTGGCAGTCCAGAGGTATCAAGTGGAAGGTGTGTGGGTGTGTGTGGGTGTGTTTTTATGTGTATGTGCGTGCGTGTGTATGTGTATATGGATCTGTGTGCTTGTGTGGGTGCAATGGGTAACCAATTACCGTAGATTCAAATCAATTCAATGGTGCAGCTGAATGAAGCCACAGTACGAACAACACAGAACAGCGCGAGGATCTCTGCTTTAGAGACGCATATTAATACTTTTTGAATTTTCCTGGTAAGATTTGGTCTGTGTGCAAGTGAAATACCCCTTTGTGATATGTTTGGTTGGTTTAACATGGTTACACCCTGTAGTGGTCCATCACTTGTCTGAAACTTGTAATTTGAAAAGTGAGGTGAGGGGCACACCGAACTTGGGTGCGAAGACAAACATTCATTTAGGCATTAGGAACTATTTAGGATCTGGTCTTCCAGAGGTCAAGGAAAAATGCATGTTAATTGGTCTGCTCAAAGATTGCCGTCTAATTTTGTAGAAAAGGTTTTGATTGGAACATGGTGGTGGACAAGAGTGCATGTGAATGAACTGATTTCATATCTGTCCTTTTTGTATGGGCTTTTGGCCTATGGTGGACAGCCCAGTGCAGAGAGACAGGAACGATGGCTGAAGAAGAGAGGAACTGAACATTGGGGTCATACCGCCCACGCGGTCAGAGCGCCAACAGGTTGAATCACCCATCTGGTATTTACAGACCGGAGCCATAACCCGGGACCACAGCAGTATTCACACGTCGTTGACGCGAGGAACATAGCAGAGCGCCACATCCTGGCCCTGGACTCCGGCTTAGCCTAGTAACCATGGTAACGCTGGTCAGAGAACAACGCGCTACTTGCTCACCATGTGTCCTGATGTAAGAGGGGCAATAAAAGGAAGATAAATAATGGTTATTATTAAGAACTATTATAAACGTTACTGTGGCTCATTAGCGGTGAATCCATTGCCTTAATGTTAGCTTAGCTGAGTCTGAATTGGGGAATCAAGATTGTACCACGTATCCAAAGTAATTCATAACTCATTTTTGGCCGGCTTTTCAGAATATGCATCAAAATTAAAAACAAATAATATTGATAATATATTTTTTCAATTTTTAGGTTGTTTTAGTTAGTAAATATTAGTAAAAAAATAAAAAATGTCCTCTTAGAAATAATATCGCTGAAAAGTATCTACGTATACATTATAAACACAGCAGCGCCTTGAAGCACCTATGTGAGAGCTGAGATATTGAGGGGGCTTTTGTGTACGAGCGTGTGCACATCTCAGTACACGTGGGTGTGTGGAAGCAGGACAAGCACACTGAATGTGATTCGTCATCTGTGAGGGTGCACAAAGACAGTTCTAACGCAGACACTCTTCTCTGCACAGTGCGGGGGCGGCTGGGAGTTCACCGCTCACATCCCAGGTCGCACTACTTCCTGTGTACCGTGCCGCAAGGACACAGGATGTGAGGTCAGGGCTCAAGGCTGTGAAACGCATAACATAAGATATTGGCACTTATTTATACCAACTATGACCCGGCTTCAGGGTCCCAACAATGCATCCATTCACTGAAGATAGCGATATTCTAAATGCTTTTCTACATTATATTAACAAACATGCATAATACATTGATTAGCATAATATATAGTGTTTGTCAATATGCTTCATAGAGAACATGACCTTCATCCAGTTTTAAAGATAAAGCATGTCACTGATCTAAGTTTCCATACACAAAAAATAGCAATAGTGACCCGGCCCCTGCTCTCCACGGCCACATTCATTCCTCTTGACGGCTGCATTACTTTGTGTCAAAAGCAATATTGTGTTTAGTGTGGCAACTGCACAGCTTTCACGACCATTCTGTGTTGCAGCGTTGACCAAGGACTTCGGGGGGGGGAAAGGCTTCGTGTGCAAGCTTTCTTACTAATGCTAGAGGCAGGTTCAAGGTCTTTGAGTTCAGCTTTTGGGAGCTGACCAAAGGCAAAATATCGCTGGCAGATGTCATCTTTTATAAGTGAGCCACTATATAATTGATGCTGCGCGGCAGAGTTCAAGAGGTGACATACGAGGTCACCCGTCCAGTGGGGGTGCAGTGGGGGCGGGGTTACCTGGGCCAGAGGGGTGGGCGGGTTTGTCGACGATGATGTAAGGGTTGCTGAGCAGGGTGGAGGAGCCCTGCTTGCTGTGCACGGGGGTGGAGGTGGTGGGGGTGCGTGGTAGTGGGGAGTGGCTGGGGGTGGAGACAGGGGATCCTGAGGAAAAACAACAACAGGTTTTTCAAAAAATGCCTGTCAATATAGAAAGTTGAATTAAAGCTAGGGCAGGCAATTCATTTTATTATTTATATTTGTTCAGAAGCGTTTAGTCACATTTGTTGAAATACTCATTAACATTGACAGCTTCAAACGAAATGCTCTGATAAATAAAAGGGAAGAAAATGCTATCTGGCTGTCACAGACATGTAATAAGCCTTGGCTTTCCGATCGCTTCATTTAGCCCAAATGAAATGATACGATAGCTTACCTGTCTGTCTACCTACACACCTCAATCTAGTCTACCTGCGTGCACTCTAGACGTGCAGTCATTGTGCATGATCAGTCTTCCACAAGGCTAGGCCGACCTATTGCTAAGCTAAGTCACGTGTTTCGTGGCTTTAAGGGTGAGCTGGGATTCTATTAGTTGGATACTCCCAAAATGAAGCTTACTCTCTAAACTGTCTCTCTAAGGTTAACCAACTGGTTTTAGTAGTTGGTTATACAAATTGACATGGTCCACGGACGTCAAAAGGTTGACATTTGTTTATTCTATCAGATACGTTCCACTCTGAGCAGTGCAGGAGACGTAACACTATGAGACAACGGCAACAACCAAAGTCCAACTGGGAAAGGGGAAAACATAACTGAGGCGCAAGAGGCGACACAACAGCCAGAATATTATAGTGCTACTGATTTCCATATTCATGTCAGAAGTCAGTAATGGGCGAGGAAGTACTGCTGGGAACTTCCCTCTGCCTCAACTATGCTGAACTGAAAAGGGAATAAAAATCAAAGTCGTCGCCATGCAAATTAATTAGTCTGTGCCAACTGCCACTTCGACCACTTGTTCCGTCGCTATGCAAAACGACACAAAGAGTTCGGGGAAGTAAAGCAAAGCAAAAAAAAACGTTTAACCAGGTGGAGATAATTACCCGACACAATTTTACAGCTCATGGTGATCGGTTGGAACGACTTGCTGGGCGCCTCGGCGGGGGTGGGCGACTGGGCCTGGGGGACGATCTTGCAGCTCGCCGTGATCGGCTGGAAGGCGGAGTTGCCGTGGGAGCCCAGGGTGATCTTGTCGCTGGCCTTGGGGCGGGTGGGGGTGCAGAGGCCCTCACCGTGGCCCCCCTGGGCCCGGCACGTCTCCGTCTTGATCAGACCTGGAGACGGAGGGAGAGGAGCAGCGGCGGTTCAGAAATGACAGAGGCAAGCGTAACAGGGGCAACCTTTCTGTGTAAATTAATTAGCGAGGCGCCACCTGGAACCCCCAGATAGAGTGGCGCGGAGGAGGGGGGGGGGGGGGGGTGTGAAGGGAGGGGGATAAATTAGACAGCCTGGATGAAAAGCCATTTTCTTCCGCTTCAATTATTTACCGGGATGTGAGAAAAGGTTTAGCAGGGAGGGTAAAAATGGAGACAGGAGTCCGGGGAGGGGACGAAGTGTGTGGAGGGGGGGGGGGGATTGGCTAAGATGAGTAATGTCTGCTGGGAGCAGAGAGAATCGCTAAACTAAAGTATCTTCTGGTCTGCAGTTCATGCAGAGGCTACATTCACATCGCTCTAAACCAGTGCCAAGATAAATGCTAGGAATTGAGGCAAACTACTTTTTTGGTAACATGGGTGGAGCAGCATCACGCTGCATCGCTTGGAACAGGCACAGGGCAAGGCCTTCAATAATGCCAGCATCTGTATTACGTTTGAGTACCACATGGCATAAGATTGCCTTTTCGGTTTGATTTTAATTATTACCAACGTGTGCATTCAAATTTTGGATTCACATTTTTTTTTCATTCATATTTCTCATTTACTTTCCAGACCAGCGCTGGTGTCTATGTGTATATGCACACCAAATGAATGGGAGTAAAACTCTGTAAAAGCAATAGGTAGCTCTGTGTGAGAAAATGACGAAACAAAAAGCTGCGGCAAACAAGGGGACTGTAAGACAGAGGAGACAACAACAGACTTCTCCCACGGTGCCATCGTAATTAGACACAACAATTAGAACCTTTTGTCCTGTTTTTTTTGCATCTGCGTCGGCTCATGCACAGAAGTGTAATGGAAAACAATTAGTAGCATGCTTGCGCTAATAACTTCAAACGACTGGGCAAAAGCGCGGCTGTGTCGTAAATGGATCACAGCAGTCCCACTGAGACGTTTAGATAATCACAGCATCGTCTTAAAGCAGACCCCAGCCTCCCTCTAAAGGAGGTATCCATGGAAACGGGCTCAACACGTCACCTTTCTCCAGCATGTCGTCCTGCAGGGGTGCGGCGGGGGAGCCGGGACGCCCCGCCGCCTGGGGCAGGGGCAGGGGGGAGGGGGGGCTGGCGGCCCCGCGGCTCGACTTGGAGGAGGAGGGCAAAGGGAGATGGTCGTCCACTAGGGAGTCCCTGTGGAGCTCCACATCCACCACCTGACGCGCGCACACACACACACACACACACACACACACACACACACACACACACACACACCAGGGTTACTTGGGTTGTGTGCGCCACCGTGGACTTGAGTGGGAGCAGCACAGAGTGACCTGTGCCGTGTACCGCGTCATCTACTTACAGTCTCTGCCCCTAGTGTCTGCAGCCCCGTGTACGTTCTGTCCAGCTGTGAGAGGGCACACACGAGGTAGTGAGATCATTACCGACCGGATCGAAACCACGTACACGTCAAGCACAATCCACAGTATTCAGACATGAAAATGCATGGTCATAAAGGCATGTCATCTCGGAGTCATTTATCATTTGCTTATAGAAGAGATATGAAACTGTGCAAAGAGACAGTGAGGAGAAGAGAGCACATGAATATGTATTTTCAGAACCAAAAGATTCCAGTGAGTGAGCCGTCTCCACGGGGCTTAACCTTCAACTGGTGGATGATGTCGATGCGTTTGTTGCGGGGGTCTTTGAAGTGGATCTGGATCCTGACGGGGAACTCCCCCCAGCCTCGACGCGTCAGATGGAAAGGGGGTTCACTTGAGGACGGACACACGGACACACGGACACACACACACACACACACACACACACACACACACACACACACACACACACACACACACACACACACACACACACACACACGAGATTTAAGCATGCTTCTTGAGAAGGCTTCTGGGGGTTAGCGGCTGCTAAGGGTGCATAACAATGGGTATGCTAAATAATAATCTGCTTGCTTAGAGATTTGCATTGAGTACATGTTACTAAGAAAACTCAATAACCCAAGGCACTTCTTTAAAGCACGCAGGCAGAACACAGACTCAACCAACAGCCCTCGTAAAGCCATGCATTACTGTGAGGCCTCTACTCATTTGCACACACACACATATCTTTGCTTCACCTCTAAGCAGTGAGTCGCATTCTTCACTAAAAGGCATCTCGACTGAGGTCTGTGTCAGACTCAGTAAAGAGTTGTGAAGCGTTTGGGAGTTCAGCTCTTCTTCTGGGATGAAGCGGGACTGAGAATGGGAGGCAGTGTTGAGGCGAGTGCCTCGTCAGCTCAACCAGCATTACAGCATTAGTATCAGTGCCGCTCACATTCACTCAAAAGCCAACAGGGAAACCATAATCCTGGAACACACTTTAGAAAAATGACTCAGGGTGCGTAACTCAGCACTTCAGGCCCCGTCTAGCAAGTAAAGTTACCGTTTGAAAAGAGGAAGCCATCTCCGCTCCTCTTACTCCTCTCAAAAAGCGACAAGTGACAGCTCACGTGTTCCTAGCCCAGCGTGACAAGACTGTCGGCCTACACAGCGATCATGGCGTCTGCGTGAGCAGGGAGGGTCCGGGTCATTAATACACATTTGCCAGGTTTGAACTACATATGAGTCACCGTGGGCTTGCCAATGGTGAGGTGTACGTACATAACCTTTTGTAAGTTAAGGTGCGTTGTTGTTGTTATTGTATTTGAAGCGGGAAATAACAGCCAGAGTCCACAGGGGGGCACTGTTGTACAGAGTCCTTCCAATGGCTGGGAGTGACTGCTCTCAATAACACAGTGAGATTTTTGAACTACTTCCTCCTTAAGGTTGAAAACATGTTACCACACCGTCCCTCGCTTTCTGGCAGGTGGAGCCAAATGGAGGTAGTACTAGGAACTGTGGTAACAAGATTGAATTCTGAGAAATACGAATTGAGCTTCTGAAGAGGAACAACTGGTTTGGGTGGGGGGCACACTATGGTGCTCTGCTGAACTGCAAAAGCACTGCTAGCCACATGCAGAACTAGCTTTTCAAACATCCTTTTGTTCAGCGTGCATTCCACAGACACACAGATACACAAACAGACTCCCTTAAACACAGACACACAGGCACACAGACACACACCTCACTTCCACCAGGTCGTTTGGTTTATAGCTGGGGTGCAGGAAGAACCAGACTTTCTTTACAAAGTGGTCGATGCTGGGCTCCCGTCTGCAGCCCCGCACATACAGCATCCACTTGTGGGTCGACTGATCGTTTTCTTCCCGCTTATCGGGCGGGATGTACCTGGGAGGGAGACACAGGGGCAGACAGACAGACAGACAGACGTATAGAGATTTAACAAACAGGGAAAGATGAGTTTAGACGACGTTCAGAGCGATCTACCGTAGAACAGCCCTTATATGTTGAACACACAGGGCAGGTGAGATTGTCGGAGGCTGCCCTCACTTTCGGGTTTCCCTGTTCGCATTTGTTCACTAGGAACGGGCGTTGAACTCTGCGCCACAAAGTCCTAAAGACACTAATCTGCGGGTCCCTTGCATTAAAAAAAGGTTGTTTGGGGAGGCATGCACTCGTAACAGAGCTTTTCCTTGTTCTTCAAATGGGCTTTAGACTTCAGGTGGTCATCACACATATTTTTACGGGTCCAATCAATATTGTAACTCGAGCAAACAGAATTTGCTCGAGTTAGGATAAACAGATTTAGTTTTTAAGAGTACTTGGCCAGACGGCCTCTTTGTTATTATGCTATTATGATCATGATATCGCGTGTAAATATTGGAGAGAAATAACTCAACACCATAACCAGCGATGACTGCCAGGAACAAAGAGTGATGTCCGAAAGTAATCATGAGACCTGACCTTATCAAACAACATGTTGATCAAAATCCCTACTGCTTTTCTTGAGTCAATATTGCTTGGACAGAATGTTCTCCAAATCCATTAACACTTAAATATGGCACTCATTACTCATATCAAGACTGTGCTTGTGGGGCCATGGTTCGCTAAACTCGGCTGAACAGTGGGGATATAGGGAGACCAAAAGGTAAGTAATGAGAGTTGAGTTCTGCTTAAGGGCAGAAATAATGAGTTATTTAGTTATAACAAATACACTCTTGCTGAGTGCTTATCAAACCAATCTGAAAAGATAGGTTTGATAAGCTAGAACGAAAGAATGCAGAGGAACCCAATCTTTCATACCAAGGTGAGAATATTGAATTGCAGGTATGTAGTATTTTACAGCATCAAAACATTTCCCAGGTAATTTGTGAAAAACACATGACTTAAAGAAAGAAAGACCTAACGGATGGAAGCAATGCTTGAGGCTTTAAAGTGGCATGAAGTTTAGACGCAAGAGTTTGTGCCAGAGAATCTCTGATAAGGACACACGGAAATCTGGTAGTGGAATTCTTGAGAATCCTGTTCCGTATCTCACGTCATGCAGTTATGAAAGCCATGCGGATGCAATGGAAATGCTAGATAGACCGGCAGGAAGATGGCAGATTATCTTACTTTGAAACGTTCCCCACTACTATGGTCTTCTTCATAAAGAGCCGGGAGGCCTCGTCGCTGCCGGCCTGGTAGGCCACCCTCGGCTCCGCAGGCTCTGACGGCGCCGAAACGCCAAACGTGTCCTGCAACGCAGAACCAAAGTCCTGCTCAAATGTTCAACCTGTGAAACCACTAAAATAACGGGGTCAACACACCGCATTTGATCCAAGATCGAAAGTATTCGACTGATCGATGACCCCAGACGTTACTCTGACTCACCTTCCCCGTGTTGCGGCCTGGCCGGCGCTCATTTCTGCTGCCGCCCTCCCTCCACGACGCCCTCTCTCTGTCGGCCCCTTCCCCGTGCTGGGAGAGGGACTCGGACTCGGAGGGGGGTATGGAGGGCGTCTCGGAGCCCTGGTTGAGTGGTGAGGACGAGCGGGAGGGGGACTCCAGGAAGCGCCTGATGGCCGGGTGGTTCAGCACCGTGGCATCGCTCTTGGTGGTGTGCTGGAACAACGACAGCGGACACAGAAAGAATGGATGAAGAAGTCATTGAGCAGGTCAGGGTCATCTTGCCGAACATTTGGGACGACCCTTATACCCTTTAGCTCGACATTGCAGGTTTTTTGTAGTAGTAGTAGTAGTTACACACCAACTCAATACTTATTTTTATTATAATTAAACATTATTTTTGAGAATTTATGTTTAAAACCGTATAGAGGAAAGTCTGAATATATTACACGTCATTGTTTACCTCTGGGATTTTGGTCAGTCCAGCGTTGGCATAGTAATTGGCCACAATGCAAGCCCTTAGCTTGTCCATCATCCTTCTTGCGTCATTGAGTCGCTGCATCAAGCATTATGAAATGAAACAAGTTAAATAACAACAACACAGATATGATTATTATACAAGGGAGCATAATATGATGATATGATACAGATGTTTCAATGGCATCCAGTTACCTGGCTTATCACTTCTATTTCATGCTCCTTATTCTTCATCTCTAGAGAAAACTGCTCTCTGATGATGGCTTCAATCTTCTGCACCGTCGCCTCCCGTGCTGGCAACGTGAGAACATAGACAGTGTGATATTAATCTTTGATAATAAAGCAGGTACTACAACATAGACCATCCACTGTCAATTGTATGACTCGGACCCATCAGCATGTTGCCCGTGGTGTGATGCTGGTGCTCCGACCAGAGCAGAACCTTACCATTATGTTCGACTACTTTATTTCGTTTGCTCTCTTGGATATGTGATATGTCTTCGTAGTCCGGATCATTATCCTCTATTTTCCTCTTGATCCCTGACATGACTGCCTGTCAAACATTACAAAACAAAAGCAAACCCAACAGCATTGTTAACACTTACAGATGCAATTTTACAGTAGCAATGTTATGCTAATTGTGTCTGCATATAAACTTGTAGATAGCCGGTTAAAGGCCAGCTCTTCTCTCGGAGCCACTACTGGGTAACTAGCCGCTTGGGTTACAGTGATTGCGGCCCAGAACCGAGGCTAGCTTCGGGAGGAGGTACCTCCAGCTAGCATTGTTTTGTAGCATACTGCACGACTATTACAGCACATACATTTAAACCGTTCAAATAATTGCGTTCATAAAATAACGTTCACGGCGTTAGACAAAACATATTTCCTATTTTTCCATTTTTTTCACGTTCCTAAATAATCCGCGTGGCGTGTTACCTCTTGCTAGTGCAGCCGCCGGGTGCCAGCCGGGCGGACCAGAGATTACCGACCGAGTTAGCCGCGGAGCTAAGAGCACTGAGCTAGCTGGTACATCTCCTGCTAGCAGAGTTAGCACACATGTGATTATTAGAGATCAAATATGATAAAATACTTGACCGTATTGCTACAAACCGTTAGAAGGCGTTTCTTTGTATAATGAGTTGTGTACAAACCCCGGCACTACAGTCGGTGATATTAATCTTGGATACGTGTGGTATAACTTAATGAAATTTCTAAGTGAGCGTCTAAGCTAAATCATGGTAATTGGCCATGCAATTCTTGATAGCAGCCACCAGGCACCACTATTCTACCATTCAAACTAGATTTAGTTACTAGCAAATAGAATAAACATGAAATTATATAAACATCCTTCTGTAGGAATAATGTACAACCTCCTACAAGATGAAACATCAGATACTCTCAAATATCATGGGTATCATGGATTATCTGGGTTTTTGTATCAAATGGCTGTCTATATCTCCGAGGTCAATGTATTGCTTTAGTTTACACTATTTTAATAAGGGAATTTATAATTAAATATATATGCTAATGTGTTTGTGTGGAGATATATTGGACAATGAAATATAGTTTGTTAAAATGCTCTGGTTCAGCAAAATAACATTTGTTTTGTACCATTGATTCGATCAATAGTCAAAATAGACTAGATTCAAAGCGCTTATTTTTTTATGGTTGAGATAACCCACTTTCTGCCAGCTGCATTCTCCAAACAAGACTAAACAATTTTCCTTCTTTCTCTTTATTTTCACCTTTTGGAAACTGGCCCCATCTCGACATAACTAAACAGAAATAACCAAACTGTTGGAAAGAAGGCTCTTGGTAAGAAGATAAGACAACAAAGATTTAATCAACGATTGAATGAGGATATAACGCCATGGTTGCGTCATTTACATTCCATCACTGATAACACTGCACACATGGATATGTTGACAGAATATCTTTATTGGTATTTTATTGACAATTTCAGAAAATACTGTCAAAGATAAGGCATCACAGCTAAATGAAGAGAGAACTTACAACATCAAAAGCTTACTTGTAATTGTCAACATCAATTCCTTTCTTGTTTTGTTTATTACATCATTAAGGCACACGGGTAAGGTATTCTGTATAAAGCAGGTGGAAGCCTCCACCTTGCATTCAATAACCGTGCAACAATTTTTAAGTAATCTTTAAAAGTCAAGCCAATATATATATTGCCAGTTATCAATTTATATTTGTTCAAATGTATGTCATCATTCGTGAACATGTAAGGCAAGAATACACCCACATGTCAGCCAAACACACACACACACACACACACACACACACACACACACACACACACACAAACACACACATACGAACAATCCCATAACCAATTACAAAAATGACCTATGATTTAAAAAGTCAGGAAGGAGGCGTGAAAACAGAGGAATACCTTAACATCCTCGACTACACTATTATAGAAAACACGAAAAAATGCATTACAAAAAGATCCAAGGGTCCATTCGGGAGTAGTAAATACTCAGTGTAATCACAGACGCACACAAACTACTTACTCTATTATGCACACTCGTTTTCTTTCAACTTGTAGAACTCAGCTGGCTCCAGTATGTCAAGTTACCTAGTAATTTGGCTGATGCAATTATCCATAGTGTCTACTGTGAATTCGTATCCATGTAATGGGGGTGTCGGTAGGGGTTAGGCATCTTGCGCTAGGATACCTACAGGTAAAATGTAGACATAGGGGATCGAACCCAGTACCTTTCAGCCAGAGAGTCAAACACCCCGCCACGCGAACACTACCCTGCCCCAAGCTGTGTATCAATTTAACGAAAATGTGATTATTCAATCAATTCTTTCCTTATACCTTGAACGATAAGTAGCCTAGTGTCACAACTCTAACCATTTTGACATCATGCTCTTGTTGATGTCATGGCATGTCGGAACCAGCAGGGGTCACTAACAACACCCTCAACCCCTATCTCAACTCAAATACGTCACATGACAGCAAAGAACATTTACTGATACAGTAAAAAAAAAAAAAAAAAAAAAAGGTTACCATATTACATAGTCACCTTGTTCTATGTTCAACAGGGAATCTGTCAAAGTGCACGATGTGGGCCTCTTGGATACAGAAATACATTTTAATATAATTATAGAAGAGTCATTAAATAAAAGATGGATACAAAACAAAATCACAAAACAAAATGTTACCATATTCACAGCAAAAATCTCTACTCCATCTATATCAACCTTGGTATAAAAAAAAGTGTCATTACCGACATGACCAACAAGTCCAATCTCAATCCCTCCTGTGTGAGGTACAGGCACCCCTTCTGCCCAGACGTAAACACAAGGAGGTATCCATGGTTACCCGAGTCACATTTTGTTTTGCAGTGGCAAAGTGCTGACAACTGATCAGGTTCGGACAAGGCACGCAGATGTATACAAATGAACAGAGCATGCAATATAAAAATGCAACCATTTTTGATACTTCTCCATGGCTGTTACACATTCTGGCCAAACACCCGAAAGTCTCATGCACAACGCACACAAACACATTAAATTAATCAATAGCTCACTTAAACACTTGATCAAAATAGTCTTTGAGTTTGATCTGCAAAGGCTTCTAAGATTAAATCACCCACACAACCATTTATCATCCTGTATGCAATTGACAGGATTTCTAAACCTATACCATCCTAGTAACATTTGTTATAAAAAAGCCATCATTTAATATTATAATAATAAAAAAGCAATGATCAGTATTTTGTGTAATGGTAATGTTAACAATGACCACATAACTTGTCGTTAACGTTAACAGTTTAATGGTTTAGGGGAAGAGTAACTACAGGGGAAGTATCACTGAAAACAAACAGACATAGGAAGTCGACATGGTTATTGGCGAGTGAGTCCATAGCGACCAGATATAGAAGGAAGTGTACTCTGTGTGTACTGTAGCCCTGGTCCGCACTGACCGGCCCGCAGGAAATGAGAGGCACAAAGGAAACCCCACCAGGAAATGCAAGAAGAGGGGACGTTGTATGTTGGGAGCTTATTTCTCCATATTTTATCTTTGCAGACAGCTTGCAGACTGTTTGCCCATCTTTACCTAGAGGTCATATTAAGTGTTGGGGAATTGTTATCGAGGCCATTTTGGAGATATTTGATGTATTCTTATAGGTCATGCTGAAGTATCACAAAGTTACCAATTACAGCTGTCCATAACCTTGCAACCCTTGCAAACTGGCCATGTCCTGATTATCTAAATTACTTTTTCCCAGCTACAAATAGAAAAAGGTGGTGCTATACTAAAACCACATGAAAGTAGTAATGCAGAGAATTTACAAATTAATAAAGTCCTACTTTAGCTCATCTAACTTTGAAAGTCACTCTTAAGCAGGTTTGAATTTATAATCGACCAGCCTTAATCATTGAGATTATTGTTAATTCTCTTTGTGTCTAACACCAATTATGTGGTTCTACAGAAATACTAATAAGGCTCCTATCACAGAATAAGGAATAAAGTGGGTAGTCAACAGTATGACTTGTAACACCATCGCCCAGCGTGCTGCTACATCAAGCTTTGAAAAGACCCGAACATCTGAACCGCTTTGTGTATATATCATATCGGCGTGATCGCGTCGTGTGTACCAGTGCTTGTGTGTCTTTGAGCTAACTTTCTCAAAGAGTGTCCTTTGTAACGAGTGTGTGTGTGTGTGTGTATTTATGTGTGTGGTGTTCATTTGTTTACGGGTCAGGGCTTGTGGAACTTCTCGTTGTAGCGGTGGATGGTGACACAGCCGTGGTACGAGATGGGCCGGGGCATGGCCGCCACACCAGTGATGATGCCGGAGGCGGGGTCATAACACACGATGCCGTCGGACGCCTCGCCACTCTCCCCGCGCCCGCCCAGGATGAAGAGCTTCCCGTTGCACACCGACATGCCACAGCTCTCCTGGTAGGGGGGTGGGAAGAGAGCACACACACAATCACAAACACTGATTACAAAGAGATTTGTATTGATGCATTCCTTTTTCTAGATTTACATCTTTCATTTGTGCGAGCAATCTTTTGTTTACTTACAACCAGAAACAAAAGAGATGCAAGAGTGAGAGAGAGATGCGAGAGAGGGAGAGGGGAAGAGAGAGAGAGAGAGACCTGTGTGTATTTACATATTCTTATTTTTACATCTTTCATTGTGAGAGTAAATTATTGTTTACAGCCTGAAAGCCCACAAGGAGACAGACCAAATACCAGAGGAAGGGTTAGAGAGATAAGGACTTATAAACACATTGACAAATCAGCAAGTGGCTCGCAGCAGCCCAACAACAAATACCCATGTTAGAATTATTACCAATTTGCTAAAGGTGTGGACCACGTGCATCCAGTAGTCCTCCACCGGGTCATAGCAGAAGATGGACTTGGTGAGCCCCCCGGCCACATAGATCAGGTTGTTGAGGGACACGGCCGTGATGCAGCGCTTGGCGATGGGGATGTTGGCTCTTAGCATCCAGGTGTCTTCCTCTGGATCATAGCACTGGACCTGTGACACAGAAGGTATTGGGTTAGACTTTCAAATATTACATCGAAATGAAGTGGAATATTCGTTTCACATTGAAAGGAAAAATAATGAATCTTGGATATAGTAAACGCATTCTGCGGTTTTCCCTGCCGGCCTTTCTGAGAGCAGGAATGCAGGGAAGAAAGATCGATGAGTCTTATTTTCAGTGGCTCGGCAGTCTGGCATTATATCCTTCCATGCCATTTTATTCACTTGCACTTAAAATGTTTTCCTTCTAAATTGCCAAATGGATTTTTTCCCCCTGTCGTAACCACAGCTCATGTGAACAACACCAATCGTGTATCCATTCAGTCCAAGTGGTCACATGACTTTCTTTGGGAAGATGAACCACCACATACATGAGTGACAAGGGGACGGCTGGAGCCGTGACAGTTGGAGCCATACTGCACGATGCAAATATGTACCCCAGACAAAGGCAATTATGCAGACAAAGGGTCGCGTTCATACTTAGCTTTGTGATGTATTATCCATCGCTGGCCTGCCCCTTTGTGTTCTGCGAACAAAGCTATATATAAACTAGAAAAACCAGGGGGAGAGAACAATCCCCCCTGGCCAGAGATCCTTTGACATTGAACGTCACTGTCTTCCTGTTTACTTCCTCAGAGTGCACTTAAGGGATATGTAAATCTAACTGGAACTCAGTCTCATTGTTTTGGCGGTTGGATTGTCCCATCATGGATTCTCAACTGACTCATTTATTCGCAAAATGGGTTGTGCTATAAGATAACACCCTGTTTTAATTACCTTGTTTAATATCTATTGTTACTGATGTACTGCTGTAGGACAGGAATAAACACGCTCAGCCTGACTCAGCTCTCGTGCACTATTGCACAAAGATTGTCACCGGACCCTTGGCGTCATCCGGTGACAGGTGAATAAGTCTGAAACAAATTACTCTGACGCATTACTCATCAGCCATTGAACCTGAAATACTGCAATACGCACACATTAGCACCATAACAATAACCAGGGCTGAGTTAATGAAGCTGTTGTTAAATCGATATGCTAGCTTGACAGGCTTAACCATTGAAACAATGGTGTTTCAAAGTCTAAAGAACACAATACGGGGTCAAAACAGGCAGAATAATTCCAGTGAAGAGGTTAACATTCATGCCAGCATCTCAAATAACTTTGAGGAACTGCATTTGGTCATTGAACATTGTTGTTTGAGCATTGTTCAAACATCTAATTATTGGGAATTTTCCAGAGAAGCATTTGCTCTGAGGGGTGCATTTGATATTTGAACGTCGTTGTTTGAGCATTGTTCAAATATCAAGTTTGCAAAGCATTTGCAAATAACTCTTGAGGAAATGCATTTCATCATGGCAATTTCCCAGAGAAGCATTCTCAAATAACGTTGAGGAAATGCATTTGATCGGCCTTGTGGTTTTCAAACAAGTTCTCGGGAATTTTCCGGAACAGTATTTTTTAATTTACTGTAAACTTGTTATTAGGGGCTGCCTAATGCCATGTCATTGTGGAGGCATGCGCATATCTGTTCCGATGCCAACCTTGTCCGAGCAGGTGTTGTCGTCCGGACCTCCCCCGATGACGAAGAGCTTCCCCGCACAGCTGGCCACTGCCGGGGAGCTGACCGCCTCCTTCATGGAGGCCACCTCCGTCCAGCGGTTGGAGAAGGAGTCGTAGCACTCGGCGCTAGTCAGGCGGGTCTGGCCATCGTAGCCACCCACTGCGTAAACCTGTAGGACACAACAAGTGTTTTCACTAAACTAGCTTCAAACTAACCGTATGCACATGCACCCCGGTGACACACGACTCACACACAGGGGTATATAGGTCATTCAATGTCAAGTACAGCCGGTTCCTTGCGTGGAAAGCTGAGCGGTCCATCTGGC
This sequence comes from Gadus morhua, assembly GCF_902167405.1. Lineage (NCBI taxonomy): Eukaryota > Metazoa > Chordata > Actinopteri > Gadiformes > Gadidae > Gadus > Gadus morhua. The sequence goes on along the minus strand of NC_044055.1, from coordinate 18,729,205 downwards.
AAGCGGCCAGAGTGATGTAATGCTTCACAATCTTACATGACCGATTCTCTCTCTCTCTCCTCTTTGTTCCCTATGTTATACACAGGCGTTTCACACTGTAAACACACTCCACAAACCAATTATGTCCAAATGTGGCTACCCAAACCACGGCCAAGTTTACCTACTCAGGAGTGACTATGTCATTACAACACTACTACGCCAACCCTTTGATTCAGGTCACTTGCATAATGTGATCGTAGTCAAGGGTTTTAGATGTGGACTTGACCTATTGTACTTATTGTACTGTAATTCGACAACACTGAGTCAGCAGGAACAAGGGTGTTGACCTGATTAATATTCTCCATAAACTGCCACGATTGAGACACAAAATAGATGGATATATTTGAGACTTTTATGCATTTTAAGTTGACAATGAAAATGCTTAGTAAGGGTACGCAATGGAGAAATACAGTAATCTGAAAAACAAGCAGTGGGACTGGTAACAACAGAGCACACTAGAGATGATCAACAAGGTGGTGTTGTGCAACCCTTCAGCCTCAAGGCCGTTCCAGAACTAACACGTGGCGAGGGAAAGAACACGAGGGGAAGAAAGAAACATGGATAGGAATAAAAGGAAAAACCAAACATAGAAAGATGAAGAAGGAAGGTGGGAAATATCTTAAATCGGGTCAACGTTGGAACACCTGTCTATTTGCATAGCAAATAAGGCGAGATAAAAAATAACCAATCAACTACCACTTATTATAAAAACATATTCCACGAGTGGCATTTATCTAACCCACGCCGTGTGTGTGTGTGTGTGTGTGTGTGTGTGTGTGTGTGTGTGTGTGTGTGTGTGTGTGTGTGTGTGTGTGTGTGTGTGTGTGTGTGTGTGTGTGTGTGTGTGTGTGTGTGTGTGTGTGTGTGTGTGTGTATTCACCAAACTGTATGGCCAACACAGTATTTCATTCCCAAAGCCGGCAAACAAAAAACAGCTGTCTCCTCAAATGATGAAATTACAGACACAGTAAGGAATGGAGTGTGAGGCCCCAACAAGTTAGAAAACGTTCAATACAAACATATCACAAGGGAAACCCCCATGGAAGGATAATGAAACCACGCAGCTAGAAAGTAGGGGATGGGGGGGAACTGAGCGCTACAGAAATTGTTGGTTGTCTTTGAAAGCAATGCTGAAGGGAGGTTGGGAGGAGAAGGAGAACAAAGAGCAGACCCACATGCAACCGACCGATACAGGAATTGGACCTGAATAACAGGTCCTAGTGGGGGAAAAGAGTGGTTTAGGAATCGTTCAGCCTGGTGAGACAGTATGTGAGTGTTAAGAGTGTGTGTCGGTGTTTGGGTCACGACGGAAGTACATATGCAAAATAGACATTCTTTTGCTGTGACATACTGCTGTAATTACAGGGAGGAGGGGGGGGGGGACCGCACTCATCTTCCCTAACCACTGTGTCTTGTTCTTAGCCTTGAAGATGAATTCAGACTACAGGGATGGTCTCACTGCGGTCTCATTTTAGTGTTTTCACGGCAGGAACTCTGTGGACCTTTTCAATGTTTCAATGCTAGATGGATTCAAGTGGATAGATAACGCATCAGTGGACATAATAGAGCCAGCCATATCTGTACAACCTTATATTGTGTTCAAACTTCACGGCACACAGTACTCTATGAGGCCAATGGCGTGTCTTTTGGAGCAGGCCAAAACAGATTACTTCATTGTTTTGGTAGAACATGGTTAATTTGTTTTAGACCTGCGCATGTGTAGTTTGTGTGTGTGGGACCAACGCAAGGCCAAATCGGTCTCATGCAACCCAGTCTAAAGAGAGAGCATGTGTTTGTTTGCACAATAGATGTGACAGAGACAACAAGCTGTCTGTTTCTGATGAAAGACACCCATTGAGGGTCTAAAGCTGACAGAGAATATCTATAATAGTGTGTGTGTGTGTGTGTGTGTGTGTGTGTGTGTGTGTGTGTGTGTGTGTGTGTGTGTGTGTGTGTGTGTGTGTGTGTGTGTGTGTGTGTGTGTGTGTGTGTGTGTGTGTGTGTGTGTGTGTGTGTGTGTGTGATTTGACTGACACACTAGGCCATCTGTACCGTGCCCAAGTCTAGATCTTTTGGCTAGTGTGAGCACGCCAACCGTACTCAAGTACACTTCAATTCCGTGGCCCGAGCACACTTGGGAGAGGTGTGCTCACGCACGGCTACGCAACCGGAGCTGGATGGCGTAGTCCATGCGACCCTTCTTTCCCATTAAACAATAAACCTGACGGCTAGCGGTTCACGTTGGTGCGATAGTGAAGTTGAGTTTTTGATCAAAAATACCCCGTTTGTCACAGCTTTCTTTGTTGACTGGAGAAGAAGGGGCTGCGCACAGAGTCTAGACCTCTTAAGAATAATTTGCACACTCCCGAATGTTTTTATTTTTTCATGAATGAAGGCACCCGCATGCATGAATAAGTTCACGTCTGAGTGTAGGCTACAAATTCGACTAACTATTTACAAGTGCAAAAACGCCAACCTATTCTTTATTTTGCTGACCACTTGTTTTTTTGTCTCTCTCATTGAGCGCACCATCTTTCAACGTCTTTGTTTAATACGACTGCATCACCTTCTCTCACATGACCAGCTGCTCACTTTCCTCAAGTTAGAAGTCAACTGCTCATGATCATATCGCTGCGTTGTCCCTGTGGAGACAGCGCAGCAACACCACTACCTAAGGCCCCCCCCCCCCCCGGAACCACGGAGCCGTCGCAGTTACAACAGAATGAAACCCAGTAAACCACCAATGTGTGCAGGGTCCGGGAGGGTAAATTGGGGTTTTAGCTCAAGCAGGCAATTTACCTCGGAGAGTGTAAACGCGCGGACCGTGCCGCGAAAAAGGCGTGCATAAAACAGCCTATTTGGCAGTGTAAAAACTCTCAGTGAGAGAGGGCTGTATCTGAGTAGAACGGCTCCAAATAAGCAACAAAGTCAGTACAGTGTCAACTGTGTTCTTCTACTAAGCAGCGGACGCTTGGTGGTTACGTATTACGACGTGATGACGTATGTACAAGAGGCAACCGTACTCAGGCCTAGTGTGAGCACAGGCCAGCGCGCAGCAGTGGGGTGGGGGGGGGGGGGGGGGGTAATCGTACTTGAGCACGGTACAGGTGTGAAACGGACTTGGGCACGGTACAGATGGCCTAGTGTGAGTGCGCCCTGAGGCCACATGGGTTGGTGGTACTTTGCGCAAATCTTACAGTTATTACACGCTAATAATCAAAGTACAGAAATTGTACTATGTCTGGTATGCATGACATGTATTTTACGACCGGTAAAATGTACAAGTGGTTTTACAAGTGGTCCTGATTAGTCTCGGAATGGTATTTTGCAACCAACAATAATTAGACATGAGCACAATTACACCTAAAAGGTCACTGTTAAACACAGTTATACACCTAAATACTGGCATTCTTAACTACTGGACTTTAGGGACTATTTCCGTGCCCAGCACGAGTAGATGTTTACAGTGCTCAGACAAGCCGTTGGTAGCGCCAATGTGTCCAATGGGCTGCCACCGCAGGCTGTAGGCGAGTGGGCAGCAACACAACAGAAGAAAGCCTGATATAGGGCAGTGAACTGAGTCAGTCTCTAACCCAGAAACGTGAAACACTTGCTCCCATCCATCAAACTCCCACTGCCTGCTGTGCTGCCTTGGTAGCCTCAAATCCTAATCTCAAGTGTTACTGTCGGACACAAGCAGGAAGTTCACTGTGATCTACTCTCATTAGCACCTCATCCAACTTCCTGTTTGGCATCCCATACGTAGAGCACACATACCATCTGTATAGATTAATATATGGATGTATTTGGGATGGAATATGTAAAAGTATCAATGCACTCAAGTGGCTTTATTGATGCATCCGTGAACATTTTGGCTTGTCAATATGTAAATACTGCTATCCACCTTTGCAGTTGCTTCTGGGTACCTGGCATTAATAATATGAACTGACGGTTTACCAAGCGGAAAATTGTATATTAGTGACATGACATCACTGGAGGTCTCCCAGAATTCTGTATGGAGGAGGATCTCCTTAAGAAATCCTGTCGTCAATTCCTGTCCCTTTTAGAAGCACCCAACTAAAGGTTCAAGGAATTACAAAGCCCATCCATAAATTACTCAAGAAGAGAAGTTTGTTCGTCATCACAAAAGACTAATTACCAATGTGTAGAGGTACATTATGCTTACTTTGTGTAAATCATGATTGCTGTTAATTGGGATTGTTGAACAACACATGATGCCATTGCCTTTACAAGTACTGGTAAGAAAACACAAAAAGAGAAAACGGCCTTATCCCAAACACTGCAGGCCTTTCTGGTAATGTTCCTATTCACTAAATTCCAGGAACACTTTAGGTAGTCTGGGTATTACGAAACACTATAGGAAGCACAATAACAGTGTGTGTGTGTGTGTGTGTGTGTGTGTGTGTGTGTGTGTGTGTGTGTGTGTGTGTGTGTGTGTGTGTCCCAAATAAATGATAGTGACCCTGCCAAATGTCCTGCTATTCATCAATTTACAAAGTGCTTTGTTTTACAGATGAGACAGTACATGTATGCTTTACAATTATTCATGGTTTAAGGTATCATGTTTACCTTGCCCAGTAGGACGGCCATCTTGTGCCTCCAGCGGCCTTTGTTGAGGGAGGCCACTCTGATCCAGAAGTTGAGCTGTGAGTTATACATCCACACATCCCTGCTGTTGAGGCGACCGCCTGTCACACAAAGCATAGTTCACCCATTGTTGTTATTGTCACTTTTCACTTGTCACATTATTGGAAACTACTGTCTTGATTGAAATCGAGGAGTTGTACGGACGGATATGTTTAGAAATCAATAACTAATCCTCTGGTCGGCGCCGACACGCGTCATGCTTTCATACCCTGCTGACAGTTTCTAGGCCTTCAGTCTCTGACTAAGTTTCTAACTGTTGTCCGTTGGTAAACCCACTCAACTGGAAACATACACATGTGATTAAAATATGCAACATTTGTTTGACTGGTTTAAGCACATATTAAAGAGACAAGGATTGAACGGCAGCAGGATATATCCAGAGTACTTCTGCTTTGCGTCTCAACTATAAGGAAACCATTTTTTTTCTTCCTCTTTTTTTTGTCATTGGAGATAGACAAACATCATTCAGCAGCCAGCCAATCAGATTACGGCCTGACCACAATCAACACGCTCTGAACAAGCCCAAACGATGGCTCTATTGACCCCTCCCCCACCCCCTTGTGTTTCCAAACACCTGCCAGGTAAATTGAAGCTAGCATAAGCCGGTTACCGGCCCACACAGGCCTGAATGCAGGTTAGGCTGAACAAATATACAGAGAGAACAATCTATCTTTTCTGGGGATACCCCATTGCCATATAATGGCAATGGGGTTTATATATTGGCTGATGAGTAATGGGTCAGAGACATTTGTTTCTGATATAAAATCTCCCTTTTGTCGCCAATATATTTCAAGACTACACTTTACATTAAGGGAAAATGTGGTGAATGTGCAATAATGTGTGCTCTTATCTTCTAGTCATCCTACACATGAGAGTGTGTCAGCAAACATCAAAATGGGAGTGATGAGGAACTGAGTCATTTCGCACAAAGACATCAATTGATATCAGGGAGACATCAATTGACATCATCGGAATTAATCACTTTATTATATTAATAATTATATAACTAAATATAAAAATACATGAGATTGACGTCTTCAAGAGCTAATGACACACTAGGAGTAGATCAACCTGGCAGAGTCAGCCTCATCTCGTAAACCCTCTGTAGATGCCCCATAGGGAAGATACTGAATGGTTTTTTTTCCACTGCTGCCGTTAGCAGTTCGATGTTTGTTGCCAGAAAACTGTCAGTTAGTTATGAGGCAACCTACAGCAAAGTCTCTCTACCAGACAGCACAACTCTATTAAGTATAGACTAGCAGCTTTTCATGTTATTCGGACCAGAAAATCCATAATGATCCCTTTGTTTTTGTTCAATGCAGAACAAAGGAAAAAAGGGATGTCCCTACTAAAAAAGTAGTCATCTTTTAATGCATGTTGTGTCTGTCTATATATGCAAGGCACTGCCTAAAACAACATGCCTAGCCAGACTGTCTATGGCCCTGAACAGGTCTTTGCATGATATACAATTGAAAAAGTAAAGAATTTCAGTTCTAAACCACTAATGTCTTTCTGAACATCTGATTCTTGACAAGGCAAGGATTTGATTAGGTTTGAATCAGATACAGTTAAATCCCAGTCAGGAAACCTCCTGAGGGAGTAGGAAGACTAAAATAGAAGCTACAGTATATCAAACAGAGATCACAGTCTATTTCCAAGACTTGGCCAACTACACACACCGCAACACTTAAAAGGTCCACACATTGATCCACATGGGAGAAGAGTGTGAGAGTGAGAGTGACAATGACAAATAAACCTGCAAAAGGCAAGGGGTCAAACATAAAAGGCAAGTATGAACTTGTTTAATATATGTGTGCATGAATCTGTGTAATATGAGAAGCTAAGTGCTGACTTTTCCAGGCAGCCCTTGCAGCTGATTGATAGCACACGTGAGAGACTGAATATAAACACAGCAGTGCACGTCCTTACTGAAGAGGGGGCAGTCTCTCTCTCTCTCTCTCTCTCTCTCTCTCTCTCTCTCTCTCTCTCTCTCTCTCTCTCTCTCTCTCTCTCTCTCTCTCTCTCTCTCTCTCTCTCTCTCTCTCTCTCTCTCTCTCTCTCTCTCTCTCTCTCTCTCTCTCTCTCTCTCTCTCTCTCTCTCTCTCTCTCTCTCTCTCTCTCTGCCATCATTGTGGACGATTAAAAAACAAGCTAATTGTCTAGCCTCCTAGGGATTTGAGAATGCTGTAATAGTTTATGTAAAGGTGATCTGGTGTATCGGCCAATGGTTGGAGAGTGACCGGTCACGTCGGCGAATAAGGAAGGGCCTGCTGTGACACTGAGCACAGAGAGTGCATCCAGATGTTGTTCTCAGATTTTCCTTCGTCTCAAATGGGCTGTGGCTGCAAAAATAACCCGACAGGGCGAACCGCCATCTCAGGACCGCCCTTTAAACAACACATCCGTGTGCTGAAATCAAAGGCAATTCGTCTGTAGCTTACGTTCACAGCTCCATTTTAAGCTTTTGGTTGGAAATAGACTATATGGAATTTGAAAGACAAAAAGCATATTGGAAAGTATAAATATTACAGGACATAAATAGTCAAGACACTTTCCAACCCTGTTTTGACTAATTCAGAGTGTAGTATAGTGTACTTGGGTGCTCACCTGAGACCAGGATGTCATTGCGGAGGGCGCATACAGCGTACTCTGACTTGGTGAATTCAGGCAGCTTGGCCATCGACTTCCATTCTCCGGTGACCGGATCGTAGCACTCGGTGTAGGGCAGGTTGAAGCCTCCCACTCGTTCACAGCCCCCCACAACCACTATCACCTCAGAGAAGCCCGTAGACCTGCGTGGAATGAAGGTATAGAGATGCAATACAGATTAGACTCTGGAACAACAGATTGTAATTCGATTTGACTATACCAAAACAAAACAGATGTTACATGACTATCAAAAATGACAAGTAGCACTCCATAATAATATAGGCTAACTATACTGGTATCTCAGTAGATCATAGTGCTTGAATAAACACACAGCTGTAGTGTGATATTTACACATCAAACCTTAATTTAGAGCACCAAGGCAATCGTAACCAGGCAGACACTGATATCTTCGGCTGCTATAGCTAAACTTATCTCCAGGTTCAAAGAGAGAAATATCAATAAAGGCAGCAATTAAAATCATCATGAACGCATGACTTACTCTTGTTTACCATGTGTCAGAAAGTTCCAAATCAATATAAAGAAGCCCTTATTGGATAACTTCACTCTCCAGTCTGCTGTCAAGTTCTCAAACAAAACTGAATTAGAGTGGCTATGGAAAATTTTATTCTAAACTTCATTAAGTGCGTGTGCGTGCGCGCGCGCGTGTGTGTGTGTTCCATGACAAGACCTCAGGGTTTAGGGTCTTGTCAGGGTTTGTCGTTCAAGGGGTATACTTCTAAGACGCAAGGGGTTCGGGGCCCTTCTCCCCGTTTGGTAGCGGGGAGCATAATAGGGCATCTGTTCATCAGTGCAGGGGCTATTAACACATGGGCCCTGGGGGCACCTGAGGGAGACAGTAGGAAGAAGACGGACAGCCTGATGGGCTGAGCCTCTCAGATCTGCATGGATACTGACACAATGTGCCAGGGACCGACGTCACACGGTAGTGTTAACTGACTCACTGTTGCTGTTGTTCCACCAGGGTGCAGCTGTTGTTTTTAACCTATCACGGGGCTGCCAGATGCACGCTATTCAATGCCTTTATTTATGAGGCCTTTAATCACAGCGAGTCTCGCTTGAGTGTGAACTAGAATGGGAGGACGTACACATCACAGGGTGTATTTTAGATTTCAAAAGGAGGCTGTTCAGCACATCCCAGTCATTGGGGACTGTTCAGACAAATAATGCTGCTATCCATTTGGAGGGTACGCTGGTACGAATGACCAGGTTCAGCGAGAACGTGACGTATTTCCCTTGCTCCAGCCTTCCAGTTTGCCATTTGTGTTTCTGTCGAGCCACGAGGGGGAGTAGTAGCATGCTAGTCATCATTAGCAACATAGCCTCTTTAGCAAACCAGCTTCAAAACAAAACTTTACTTTGAATTGCACGCAAAGCAAGACCGTGCAATGCATACATTGGTGACCGGATTAAAGCAGCAATGAAATCAAGTGTGTAAGAGGTTTTAAAAACGACATTAAAACCACCAACGTGGTACAAATAGAAAGAAAATACATCTCATCCCCCATTAACTATGGGCGCAGCCATCTTCTTTGCGAGTTGTACAGCTCTGCTCGCTCTACTTTGAAAGCGACGAGATACTACGACCAAAAGGGGGCGTGCCTCAGTGAAATGCCGCAAGAAAGCTGGGGGATTTGCGACTTTACCACTTCGTAAATCCAAATGGATAGCAGCATAACTCTTTCCCTTTCTTAATCCTATCCTTGATTATTCAACACAGCAACACATTTATTGGGTTCGTCAACCGGTTGTCACCTTAAACCACACAAAGATGTGAACGCAGGAAACCTACATATCATATCCACCTGCTGATCTCCCCACTGGGAATGTGGTCCTACCAGGAAAGTTATTCGGATGAAAGAGGAACGTGCAAAAACAATGATTTTCCTCGGAACAGAGCAGGTCTTGCCTTTTGATGTGGTTATTCATTTATAAGATTATCGCCAAAATAATACATTCCTGCTCCTGTATCGGATTTCCCAGTTACCTGCGCGGTCGGGTTCTGGGCGACATCATCTCGTTGCCCAGCACGTGGTAGCGCCGGGCCTCGTGCAGCAGCTGGTAGCACTCCGGGGCGTTCTGAATGAGGTGGTCCCCCTCCACCGTCTGCACAAAGTAGTTGGGGTGCAGCAGTGGCATGCGCACGTGGTGCAGCAGCTCCTTGAGCATGGGCTTCCGCTGCTCCAGGCTGTGGTACACCCAGCGCATCACCGCCTCGAACACCATCTCCTCCTTGCCCACGGCCAGCTCGTCGCTGGCCGTGTACTCCTCCAGCTCTTCCCGCCGCAGGTCCAAGAACTCCTCGTGATGGGCCACCTCCGCGAAGTTGGCCAGGGCGTAGACGCGGCAGCGGCTGGCGAGGTGCTTGAGGGCGTGGTCGTCGGCGAAGCGCTGGATCCCAAGGCAGTTGCAAGGGTCCAGCTGGTCCTCCAGGAACTTGGCACAGGCGTCGCGAAGCGTGGCGATCTGGAACAGGCTGGAGGTCTCGAACAGGAACTGCACGTTCTCCGTGGTGATCTTGGCGCGGCCGCTGTACACGAAGCTGAGGAAGGAGTCCATAGCCTCGGCCAGGATGCCGTTGATCTCCACCAGCATTTCCCGGCTCTCGCGGTGGTCGTTGCAGAACATGGCTCTGAAGTAGGAGGAGCAGGCGGAGAGCACGGCACGGTGGCAAGGGAACTCGCGGCCCTGCACGCTGATGATCACGTCGGTGAAGAGGCGGCAGTCGCGGAACTCGTTGAACACCTGCAGGATGGCCTCCGAGTGGACGGAGCCACAGTTGAAGTCGAAGGCGTCCTGACTGTTCAGTGTTTTGGGGTCCACCTCAAAGATCTGAGGGGGATGATAAGGAGACATAAGAGGTTGTTGAACGGGAATAGTGAAAAGTTTGGGATATACAAATATTTAAGCCATTATATTACAGAAAGCAATACCAACAGAGAAAGAGATCTTAAGATAAGATCAACAGTTGGGTTATTTGGCAGCACCTTGCGTTTTACAGCAGGAGAGTCTCTTGTCTCAGACTCCTCCCTGTTCAGCCTTCTGCCAAGGATCAACACCATGTTGGCCACCTTAACACAGACCTCCTACTGGTCGTAAAAGGGATCTGGAAATGACCAAAAGACAACCTGCATTATATCATCTACTGAAACATTCATATTGTACAACATGGGCTTTGTTTGTATTGTTGCATATTCTTGAAGAAAGTTGTCCAATCCCGGGTTGCTTTGAACTGTCTTTATTTGTTATAAAGTAGGCATGTTTCGGCATGGTAACTGAAGCTATAGGGAGGGAATTGTATCTAACACGTGTGAGAGGAAAATACCGTGATCTACTTCAAGCCCCCCGGGCTTAGGCCCGGGTGGCTCTCTGCGCCGTCTACCTATTGAACTCTGGCCTGTTCACTCGACGTTCTCCGTACAGGACCTCAAGTGGGTGTGGCCTATGCAGTGGGCGTGGCCTAGTGGGCGTGGCCGGGGTGACGTTATGGCTTCGGCTTCTTCACTTAATTAAAGGTGAAGAGGGAGCAGCCTTCAATAACGTCATGCTCCCCTTGTGGCTATGTGAGGGTAACGCAGCTTATATGTTTGGTCCTACTTCCTAGTGGACAAGTGAGGGAAGCTTAGATTCTTAAAATACACGTATTTTAAGAATCTAGGGTTAGGGTTAGGGTTAGGCCACACCCACTTGACGTCCTGTACGGAGGACGTCGAGTGAACAGGCCAGAGTTCAATAGGTAGACGGCGCAGAGAGCCACCCGGGCCTAAGCCCGGGGGGCTTGAAGTAGATCACGGTATTTTCCTCTCACACGTGTTAGATACAATTCCCTCCCTATAGCTTCAGTTACCATGCCGAAGTGAGTTAAAGCAACCCGGATTTTGAACCTTTCCTTGAAGAAATAAGTAATAGCATAGCACTTCAACTGGTTGGTCAGTGTTATGATTACTGTCTGGTAAAATAGGCACATAACCATTAATTGGAATGTAATGGAAAGTTGATTTGCAAGTGAGCGATTGTATCATTGTTAAGGTAACGCCTGAACCATTATCAGCAGACCACAAAGGAGAGTGCATGCTGTTGGAAGCAAACAAAAACAAATTGGAATATAGATACTCAAAGCCTGGGGATGGCTCTACACTACATTGCTTCACCCTTGAGTAAACATCCTTCTTTTTTTCCACAGGAAGTATACATTTGAGAGCCAAAACAAATCCAGATAAATAACGTCCTAAAGCCTGAACTAGGAAGTAGCTGTGAGGTTACTGTGCCCTGCAGCACAGTGCAGGTTAAGAGACAAAGAGGGAACGGCGGGAGAGGCTTGAGCAACGGTTGCACGGCCTACTTACACGTCAATCAAATGTGTTTTAAATTGGTTTGGGGGAGGAGATAGGAGAGCTACCTTACATTGCCTCAACAACAAGCTTTTTGTCTGAAACCTGGATAACCAAGTGCTCGAGATGAACATTCATTATTTGTATCAATTTTAAAACTGGATGTTAGGTCAGAAGGATCTGACCTAACATCAAGTTAATCGTGTCTCCCTGCTCAACTAGCACAGAGCAGATGGTGTTATCCAAATAAAGAAATACAATGCTTGGTAAACACACACACACACACACACACACACACACACACACACACACACACACACACACACACACACACACACACACACACACACACACACACACACACACACACACACACACACACACACACTATATAAATAAATGGGTAAATAAATAAATAATAAATATATCAAAACATATTGTGAATCAACACAGGATATATTTCATCATATCCCTGTGTTGAGACCATGTTCAAAGACAGGTAGGCACGCAGTGTACAGTTTGTCACACAAAGGAGACTTGCCTCGTGCCGACCCGTTAGCCTTGACAACAAACGCACTCAGAAATATTAGATTCTAGTCAAGTCTGAATCTAACTTTAACTAAGTACTGTTAAACTAAGATGCCTGACAAAGAGACATTGCTGCTCGCATAAAAACATGCATACCTTATCCACAGATTTCCGAAAAAATGTTTTTCTTCAGTTGAAGGAATTAAAGCTTTAAGTTGAAAAACAATAGAGGTAAAAAAATGAAAAACTATTTTGCGAATCCTTGAAATGGGTATCAATATCCGTTTATTGAACGCGGTCAAAAGTCTGCGTGGTAAACAAGCGGGCTCTTGCCATGCCCAGACATTTTGACTTTGTTATGATGGCAAAGACAAAGAACTCTAAGTTACTGTCAACACTGGGCCAAGATATAGCCTGCTTGTCACTGCCTCTAAAAACTCCCCCTTCAGTGCAAACAGCTGAAGGGCCAGGTGCTTTCTGGGTAATGTATTTCATTAGTTTGGATTGTGATTAAACTGGGAGCCCCGTGGAACAACACTTCCCAGACTGCGCCATCGCTCCACGTGGCTCTATTTTGTTTGCAAACAAAGCTCCGTGTACAAAAAGTTGGAACATGTGAGCTCTTCCGCCTTGAATTCGTCCACTTTGTCAGAATGATATAAAAAGATACATATTCATAATGTTGAAACGACCGCTTTGGTAAACAGTACATTTATGGCTTTTCGATCGTGTATCGCTACCTACGTTATGTTTATCGATCTTTATTCATTACATAATTTACTAGATTTTACCGGCCATGTCAAAACAAGGCAATGAGGTAGACACTGTTGTTAAACTTTAACATTTCATTGAGTATCTTATTGAAGTGTAGGTTAATTTTACTCGTTGAATTTAAAGTTAAATTTAAAGACCTAGGCCTACAATTCATTTCAGTCAGTGTAATCCCATAAAGAGTTAGATCGAGGTGAACGACGGTTAACAAGTTCGGTCATCCTGATGATTGGACATAATTTGTGGCCTGTGGATATGTAATGTTGATTTGGACAACTTTCAACATGGTGGCCAATTTCTGATGTTCCAATGGGAAATATTTTATGAGCTATATGGGGCGGTCTGAGAGTATCACCAGACATAGAAGATTTGTTCGAAATATACTCACTCGAAGAGAGAGGAGTTAAAAAACGTCTTTGTTAATTATAGCGCCCCCTAGAGGCCAATGACCGCCAAATTGTTTTTTTTGATTGATTGGCTGTAGCGGCCAAACGGTTTTGAATTTGAAAGATCTTTCATATTTTTATATCAAGCATGGCCTGAAGATCATGTGTGCAAAGAATCGAGATGATTGTGTTTATGTTTTCAACATAAACACAGATGGCGGAAAATCCATCATGGGGCAAAATGACGTCATAGGGTGCGTTGAATTCGGCTTGGTTCAAGGAATCCAATAATGCCTGGTTTGTGAATATTGGATGAATGGGTCGAAAGTTATAAACATGAATGCAAGTGCAAATTTGACCTGTTGGTGGCGCTAGAGCTGTTGGGCTAGCGACCTGAAATTGGCTTGTTGGGCTAATGGGGCTGTCCTGAACCGCCAAATTTCACAACTTTTCACCAAGGGCTCTATGGGCTGCCATAGACTCCCATGACAGAATAATAATAATAATAGGAAAACATACAAAAACAATAGGTCGTCTCGCAACTTCGTTGCTTGACACCCAAAAAGGCTTTTATAACACTTAATTAACCACAAATAACACAATGTCTTTTCTTATTCTTTTTTTAAGGTCCAATGTTTAATTATTTTGCACCGGCCTCAAGTTCAGGTGATGGGCTCGATGGGCGTGCCACGTCTGATGCCGTAGAAGAGGAGCAGGGCCTTCCTCAGGTCCCTGTATCTGAAGCCGTACAGGTAGGGTGCGAGGGCCTTAGGAAGCATCAGCAGCACGTTGCACATGACCAGAGACAACCATAGGTCGACGCGCAGGTCCTGCACTCCGTAGTAGCAGTACCACATCAGCTTGTAGGCCAGGACCAGCATGGGGCAGAAGGACAGGAAGAGGTGCAGATAGTGGATGAGGAAGGTGCCTTTGGCCCGGGACGAGCTCTCACCCTTCCATACGCCTGCCTTGCAGGTGCGGCAGCACACGGCCACGTAGCCGGAAAACACCAGCAGTAGGATCAGCAGGATGGCCGCCACGGAGAGCAGCATCGCCAACTGTGGGAGGTATGAGAGACATGATACTTTAATGCAAACGAAGGATAGCCCCTAAACAAAACCGGGATCAAACGATCAGGACGCAACACACACAGGGGAGGGATAGGGACAGTTGAAAGCACCTGCAAGGGCGGGGAGTAGCTGACGTTGAGCACCAGTAGAACGGGAACAGAGCATAGGTGGAGGTTGCAGGTTCCAGAAAGGTACCAGGTAAACACTCCCACAACGCCAGCCGGTAAGAGCAGAGAAACAGCCCAGATACCAGCGACGGCTCTCCTGGTCCTTAGACAAACACAGAAAATGCAGTGATGCTTTGTGTGTCTTTGTGTAAGTGTGTCTGTATGCGTGCATAGGTCAAAGTAAAAACAGACACTTAGGGGAGGACAAAGCTTTGGTTCCTATTGTTTAGCTGTCATTTAATTTAAATACTATGAACACCTGGCTGACGCACCAACCATGACCCAGTTGGAAAACAGAGAGTTTTAGTTTTCCATTGTTATTACCTGGAGACTGGCCACAGGGCGAAGTATCGCAGGGGCACCAGCACGGCCAGCAGCGTATCCAGGACCATGGCCATGGTGCTGAGTATTCCCGAGCTGAACAGCGCCGCCAGCAGGAAGAGTTGGGTAGTGCAGGCCCACTCTAACATCAACACCCCGGCTGCATTCAGGCAGGTGCTCAGCATGTACACGGTGACAAACAGCAGGTCACTGAGCAACACGTTGGCCAGAAGGATGTACCGCGTCTCCTGGTACATCTGCGGCCTACAAGCATTAATTCGAGAACATTTATAAAATGGTGGGATACATTCCTTTAGTGGAGCCACCCTAAATTAGTAAAATATTTGAAAACAATATGTTAATATGCTGTTTTACATATATTTCCCTTCAGCAGTCTCTAGTGGCTCACGTTGTAGCTACAGCTACATAAGTATATTGACAGACTTTTTCCCACGATTTGTAGAGAAAAATCCTCTTGGTAGATTGACTCCGGAGAAAATATTTCTATGATGGAGATTTGTGTTAATGTTTTTTTTGTTTTAATCGGCTTTTGTGTAAAGAGTGTGTATCACTCACCTGTTTAATATGTTGCCCACGATAACCGGAACCACAAAGAACACAGCCAGGAAGCTCAGTATGGGGCACACATGCATTATCGAGGTGTGGCGTGGGGGCATAAGGGCCTGCCACTTGCTGGTGAAGTCCTCCATCTGTATCTTCAAGGATCTGGAGCCGTTGGTCTGGTGGGACATAGCCATGGGGCCCTCGGCGCGGACCGAGCTGTTGTACCACTTGCTGAAGGCGCAATGCAGAGAGCGAACCAGCTGCTGGTTCTCCTCCATGGCTTCTGGATCCTCACAGCCCATCCATCCACAGCTCCTCAGGGGCCGGGCTCACGCTCTGAGTGAGAGTTGGCTGTGTTCTCCCATTCTGCTCTAGTGCCTCCGATTGCCAAGTCGATGTGTTGTCTTTGTACTTTATCACCTTGGACACCTCGCTCTGGCAAACAAAAACCTCTGAGGGCAAATGGAGCGGAGTGCTTTGATGCGATGGCTGTAAAAGCCATCCCGATGGTACCAAATGGCTTTTACGCTGAGCAATCTATTGACAAGGTTATTTATTTTGCTAAGCCGTTTCAGGATTTATGATAATTGAGCATGATAGTTAGCTGTATAAAAAGGATCCGTAGCCGTATTTAGATTAGCAATATATTTTCATTCTGGGCCCATTAAGAAGAGCAGGAACTTTCAGCAGCATCCCCAGAAACAAGGTGTATTCACCGTAGTTTTATTTGTTTTAAATGTTTATGCATTTAATTTGAAACAAATCATCTAGGTATGTATATCAACATAGATGGAATTACATGGATAAAGATATACGCTTTCATAGCTGATATCCACACATTTTTGTAGACTTAGTTTTTGAAGTCCACAAGAAATGTCAGATATCTAAATGTCTAAATTGGCTTGAAAAATGTAATACATAAAAAAGAGCTATAAATGCACAGTGGTTTCGTGGTACGAAATCCCATGGTTCGTCATGGTCAGATAAGATAAGAGAGTACTTGATTAATCCCGGGGAATTCAGGTGATAGACGCCACAGTACAGGGGGCAACACATGAATCATCGCGGTGATTGGGAGCCTTCTGTTTAACCTGAGCACACTGACGTCGACGGCACACAGTCCCTGCGAGGTCCTCAGGCTCCCGTCACCTTACAGAGTCTCCGGCGGCGGTGCAGCAGCTGCACCAGTGTGTCCGAGATCTCCCTGTACCTCAGCCCGTACAGGCAGGGGGCGAAGGCCCTGGGCAGCAGCATGAGGATGCACATGTTGATGGTGTTGATCCACACGCGCGCGTCCTGGCTCACGTCGTCCTGCTGGAACAGGAAGAGCTCCACGGTGAACACCAGGCCCGGCACGAAGTAGAGCAGCAGCAGGACGCCGTGGGCGAGCAGCGTGACCCGCGCCCGGGAGTAGCGGCTCTGCCAGATGCCCTGGGTCTTGGTGACCATGTAGAGGCGCACGTAGCAGTAGACGATGAGCAGGGTGCAGACGAGGGCCGCCGCGCAGAAGTAGATGTGCACCCCCACCATGTTGGTGGCCTGGATGAAGCCCAGCGAGATGAGCACCAGGCAGATGGGCGTGTCCACCGCGCTGGCGTTGCCCTCCGTCGTCTCCATCATGATCCACATGGAGAGCGGGTACAGCGCCGCCACCACCCACAGCCCCACCAGGATGCGCACGGTGCGCGCCGGCGGCAGCAGCTCGCGGTAGTGCAGGGGCCAGCGCACGGCGGCGTAGGTGTCGGCCACCATGACGGTGACGGTGAGGATGGCGCAGCAGTAGGCCGTGACGATGAAGACCATGTCCAGCTGGCAGAGCGTGGGGGGGATGTGGACGCCCAGGGCGTTGCAGAACACGGTGGCCAGGTTCAGCGTGAGGAAGAGCAGGTCTGCAGCCAGGGTGTTGGCCACCAGCAGGTAGCGGGTCTCCTGGCGCAAGGCGCGGGACAGGAAGATGCACGTGAGGAGCACAGGGTTGGTGGCGAAAGTGATCAGTGTAACGAGGGTGGCAGGGATGAAGAAGAACTGCAAGCGCCAACCCTGCAGGGAGTCAAACCACTCCTGGGTGAGGTTGGACAATTTAATGGAAGCATCCATGTTGCCTTCCTGAGGGATATAGTTGGAGAAATGTGCCAGTTATTTTTGTGTTGTTTGCTGTCTGTATAGTTTGTACTTTGCAGGCCTACTTCTTCCAAAAGTTTCCTGTTGAGAGAAACGCAAGCCAATGGTTATATAACCTTTTTATGATGCTTTAAATTTGGATATCAAAGCTATATTCTATTTTTGGAAACCCTTAATCCCTTTTCATTTCATTTGCCAAAGCCAATACTTCAATATTAACTTCATGTGCAATCTAAATAATACAAAATAAAATATAGGTTTACCAGAGAAAATATAAAAAAAATAGATTTAATTATAATATATGTATTCATAATTTATCATTGGTCTGTTAATGACCTTAAACATTGATAAAGTCATAGGTATATTATCACTGCCACACATACATTCACACATACTTCCTCTCTAGTTATCTTATCAAAGTTGAATAATCAAGTCCTTGTTTGTTTATTCACTTCATTGTTGGAGATGCTGCTTTGTCTTGTGGCAGCATAATAAACAAATGATATTCAAATGTCACCCACAGCATGTTCTGGACATATCTCAAATGTCACAAAAACTTTTTGTTATGCCTACATTGAAATACACGTGCATATAATATATATTTCATTCTTGTTCTCCCATGTTAGAATGATATGTAACAAGGCTTCACCCATTGCTTTTCATAGCACAAAAATTACTTTAGTTAAAATAAATGTACCCAGGCAAGAGAACCTGATATTTAAATAATAAAAATATATTTGTAGTTTAAGTTTACATCAGTATACAGAATATATGAAGTGTCATTATCAAACATGAGGAAAACATTTACTTCTAGTTCTTCATCAACAAAAAGAGAAACAGTTCTGTCAGAAAGTGGCAACACGCATCGCTTTTCAAAGCATGGGCAAAATTCGGCAAAACGATCGATTAAACATACAAACAATACTATTCCCCCCCTGCAGCAGAGCCTCAAAGATATCTTCTTACCTGATATCCAGAATGGACCACCTCGTTAGGGTTTCTCATCCATTAAGCTTAATGCTCCCAGAAATCAATGACTGATCTGTGCGGTATCTGTACAGCGGACCACTGACCTTATCAGCTGATGTAGTCTTTGTTGACTCACAGAGACAATAGAGATGGACAAAGCTGTCTCCACTTTGCTGTTGCATGGTAACATTGGGGTGAAGTAACCACTCAGCCTGCGCTCACGGCTCAGTGGCCTCTCAGAGGACTGCTTGCTAGATGATATTGCAATAACAATTTGTCATGTATTGGCGTAATCATCCAATAACGCAATGACAGATCTGAGCATTTCCATTAATGCAGAAATGCAATGACAGATCTGAGTATTTGCTTTAATTAAACAAATAAGGTAGCTACAGGAAGTTAAACATGTTGGCTGTCAAAGCGAAGCGAATGGAAGGAAACATTTGCAAGATTGACGATGTATGGCGGAAGCTCATTTATCCCAATGTGTACAATATTATTTATAATATCCGGGCAGGGTCAGTTGGATGACCAATACACAATGTAGACAGACCTCGGAAAGTTAAACACATGTCGACATTCAAGGAACCTTGGAGATTTTTAAAGTGCAATCAATCAATCAATCTGACAGGCATTTCACCTACTGTTGTTGTTGAGAATAGTATGGATTAATACAGTAAAATCAAATAATAATGTTAACATTAAACGTAAATGTTGTTTAGCATTAGGGTATAGAGTACAAACTGCTGAAACAAACATGCCGGTGATTTAACAATTCTGTTTTATTTGTTTGACAATGTTAGGTGTCTGACCCTCAATGAAAAGGTTAATAGCTTTATTAACAGCATTGTGCTAGCTTAGGACTTCCTCTTCCTTGTGTATGAGCTCTTAGCTCCTCCCACCTCTTCCTCCTCATGCTCATCTTCATTATCATCCTCGTTCTCGTAGTCGTCATCACTGTCA
The DNA here is from genome assembly GCF_902167405.1 of Gadus morhua. Lineage (NCBI taxonomy): Eukaryota > Metazoa > Chordata > Actinopteri > Gadiformes > Gadidae > Gadus > Gadus morhua. The sequence continues at coordinate 18,709,640 of NC_044055.1, read as the reverse complement.
GCTCCCATGTCCCTCTCTTGTCGCACCTCCTCCTGCCATTCCCTCTCCATCATTTTCCCAAACGTGTCGTATTCTTCCGCCGTTGCCCGGGCAACATCGGTGAGGTAGGTCTCTAGGTCCAAGTGGAGGATCTGGCTGAGTTTGGGGTTTTCACTGACCGTCTGCCCCTTCTTATCTGGGGTCTGGTACAAGCCCCTGCGCTCCAAGAAACAGTGGCGACAGCGCACCTCTTCGAGGGAGAAGCGGAACAGCTTGGACTTCACCATCTCTGCTTGCTTCACACCCATGCGGAAGAAGACATACTGTTGAAAAAAACCACATTTACAGTTGCAGCATTTTGAGACACTAACACACACGCACCTCTAAAAACCAGTTAATCCATTCATGTTCAATTATTCAATAAAAATACTAAACATAATAATAGTCAAGTACAAAGTAAAACGGATGTTGTTTCTCTATTTTAGTCTCCACTGTCGGGTTGGAGCTACATTCTGACCTGGAACTTGTACTCCAGTCGGTCCAGGTCTTCATGTACTATGGCTGGACTATCTCTGAGGATTTCTGCGACCTGTTGGACGGTGAAAAGGCCCTTCTCTCTGATGAACAAAACCACGAACTTGATCCGTTTCACAGGGACTGTGAGGATCTGGGGGTAATGGGCAACAACTCGCTGAAGACTTCCTGGGGAGAGAGATAAGAGCAGAGGATGAGAGGATCAGAGCAAATTATGATAATCTTTCAATTTCTCAGAGAATGCCTCCACCATCGACATTGTGCTACATCTACTTAAATCTCACCTTCTACTAATCCCAGTTTACGCAGGTGGTTTATGCGTTGGGTTAATTTGGATTCGTTGATGTGGTGAAGTTCGGGACATTTCTCCAGCACCTTCAGCACGCTTGACGGGTTAAGGCCTAGCACAAACAGAGCTGTAAGAGCCGAGAGGGTTTGTTGAGCAGCGCCCGACCCCTTGGCTTTGGACACAGTCTGGTGGAGCAGCTCAGCCTGGGGGTCTGTGAATCCCATATCAAGAAAAGACCGTACGGAAAGCTCCGTTACCGGCTGCCGAGGATATGATTTGCAATCGTCTTGCTGTGATGACTTGACCATGTGGTCGTTGGAGGATGAAGAAAGTCTACACGATACGTGGGATGGTGGCCGAACAAGACGCCTTCCCTGCTGACCAGCACCGAGTGCAAGTGAAGCAAAACTCCGCCATGACCACCTTAGCACCTGTAACAGTGGAGAATGTGGGTTTAAATACGGATGGAGGAAAGTAGCACATTCTTGAAAGTATACAATGTAGCGGTCAACGAGCTGTAACTGTCAGATCGGATGAATGGAAGTGCACGAGTTAGCCTGCTAACTTCAAGGTTGTTGATGTATATTTGAAATATACGTTACAGGTCAGATTATAATATTAACACGGCTTCTGTACAGGGCTTCATATAAATCGCAAGAAATAACGCGAATGGGAACGTAAATTACGCTAAATAACATTTACATACCTGACATAGAACAAGTGTAGTACTCATGATTGTCCGTCATCAAAATAGTTCCCCCCTTCAGCCGTAGTTGTTCGACGACGATGGTTCCTACTTGCTCGGTGAAGTCGTTCAGTATTTCGATCAATTTCACCATTCAAGTGGGCTCTCACATTTTGCATTATTTGGGAATTGGGAAAGTGAAAATAGAAAGTGCTGAAAAGGCTTGGTATTTGCCGATCTAAAATATGTATATATTTTTTACTGTGCTGTGGAGTGAGAAGATGACATCCGCGAGTAGCATTTGATAAAATATTTATTTACATGTGACTGAATAAATAGTGTAAATAAATGTATCATTAAAACAAAAATATGCATCCACCTCAATGAATCAACAGATTGAAAATTGAAACTGCACAATTAACAATCAAGATCTACAGCGATTAAATAGTTCAGATAATGAATGTAGGCTTTGGTTGATACAAAATAATAAACATGTGTATGCTTCCAATCTTGCTAAAATCAGTGACATAAATAAATACAACATAAATATGAAGGCATACCAAAACAATTAAAACAATGAATTTAATTAATTTGTCAATAATTGTGTTGCATCTAGCAAACAGCATTAAATAGACAATACAAAGGAAATCCCTTTGGGCATCCATTGGAGCGATTATGGTATTAAAAAGTCTTTCTTCATGTTAGTATTCTTATTGAAGGTGCAATTGTGGAGAGTTAGAGTTGAGATCTTTCGCGTTGAATCCTGTGAATACAGCCTTTCTTCATATAGTAAAGTCTCTTGCTGAATTCACCGCTGGTAACATAATACAAGGGGATTCAGTTCATAAAGACTTAGCCCTCAACAAGATACTTCTGGAGCTCATTTTCAAGGTCCAGCATTGACTTCTGCTCTTCTTCGTCATCGTCATATTCCCCCTCCTCCTCCTCCTCTCCGTCACATTCATCCGGAAGGGTCTCCTCGCCCGTGTTTGGGAACAGCCCTTGCCCCAGGAACGCTGCGGGACTCTGCTGGTTGTCGTGTTGCAAACCTGGAGAAGATGAAGAGAGCCTTCAGTACTTCATGTACTAGGCAGAATAATGTAGTGGCTAGGATGTTCGACTCCCAGCCGGAAAGCTACTGGGTTAGTTTCCTAATATCCAATGCATACCTGTAGGCAGCTAATTCGTACCTGCTCCTTGATGACATACATTCACTGTAATTCTCTTTGGATATCTGCCAACACCCAATACAATGTAAGCATCTGTAAGTAATGTGCTGCTGATCTACTTACACTGGCTGTAAGGGATCACCTCGTTCCAGCTGTACTCGGCCAGAGAGATGGGCTGGCTGACCCAGGACTGCAGCAGGAGCTGGTCAAGGGTCATCCTCTTCTCCGGCTCAGGCTGCAGCATGTCTGACAACATGTCATGCAGATCTTGAACAGAGAAGACAGACAAGAAGCACAATTATGATCAAATAGGAAAGAATGTATCACATACAAAAATCCTGTTACTTCCCAGATGCTCTAACAACAGAGCTCTCAAGTTTACGATTCATGGTTATCTGAATAACCCGTATCTCTTGTCTACCAGTCTCACCCAGTAATGGGAGGGTCTCAAAAACCGCACCACTGGGATGTCTATTGGCGAGTAAGAGGTGGTGGTGGTGTACCTGTGGATATGTCGAATGGAGGTTTGAGTCTGGCCTGCAGGATCTCCTCCACACCACAGAAGGGGTTTTCACTGAACAACAGTGTGTAAAGCAGAACCCCCAAGGACCACATCTCCAGCTCTGGACCCCTGTAACTATACACAAAATACACACACGTACACAAACATGAACAGAAAGACACTGCAGAGATGGATCAATAAAGTAACTACTTTGAAATGCTCAGATTGGTGAGATTAATTATTGACCAGTGATCGTAGACAGACTCAGACTGGAATAGCACCGGGACCTTACATCAGCCAGGCTAGTCAATAAAACTAATACCCAGTGAGGTGATAAAGGGTGAGTTTGTAAACATTTGTCTACATCTCCTTCTCACCCTCTCAGTTGACAGAAGTAGGCTCAGCATTGCACTCTGGAATGAGTTTGTTTCAGTGTATTCATTCAAAGATAATCATTTAACTGTCCACACCTCACTGTAAAAGCCATTACCCAGCCGGCCCTAAAGAACATACATACACATTGCTAGGCAAGTTAAAAGCAATGCCATGGCCCATGGGTGGATGAGGTCATTCATCAACAGCAGTGAATTATACGTTAACAGCCAGACAGAGAAGAGAAGCGAGCTGCTCCTGGGGGGTCTGTGTACGTACGGGGTTCCCTGCAGCACCTCGGGGGAGCAGTATTCCAGCGTGCCGCAGAACGTGTAGAAGAGCTTCCCGGGCGCCAGCACAGCGGCCGAGCCGAAGTCGATGAGCCGGATGTGGAAGCAGGTGTCTATGATGATGTTCTCGTCCTTGATGTCCCGGTGAAGGACGTTCTTGCTGCGCAGGTAGAACACCGCTGCCACCAACTGGGGAAGCACAACGCTGGCCAATGAGACACTTAGAGAGAAAACCTGGCTTTCGTTTTGAAGTGGTAATATGTCATATATGATTGTGAACAAGGGAATCCATGCCATCAGTTACTAAAAAAAGATATATATATATACATGCTTCAATATTTGTATTTTAATTCATTGTTCGGGACGAGTAGATGCTTTGTATATTTGTACTTTTCAATATATTTTCTTAATTTAATTGTATGCCAATATTTTGTCGATTATTAAATAATCTCTGTATGCGTCCCGTTTAATATTGTCCTGAACCCAAGGAGCCTAGCTGGTCATCAAGGAGTCATCTAATGGAGATCCTTATAATAAACAAATAAACACAGAAGAACTTGCTCCGCCGATGAGACCAGGCTCTGCTGTGCGGCGTACCTGTCTGAAGATGTAGCTGGCCAGGGCCTCGTCCAGCCTGGGCTGTTTGTCTATGAACTCAAACAGATCCAGGCCCTCCCCGTGCTTCTCCATCACCAGCTGGAAGTAGCTGCTGTTCTCAAACACCTCCAGCACCTGCAGAGAGAACACACACGGGTCACTCAAGTCACTGACGGGGCATGACTAGAATTACTAAAAGTTACTAAAAGGCATCCATTTTTTTAGTTTATAATTGTTTCAAATAGATTTACAATAGATAGTAAGAAGAGTTTAATTGATAGCTCAACATGCCTGAGGTAAAATAGCACTAATCATCAATAATCACAGACTACACAGAGAAAGTCCACAGAAGAACAAAACAAGCCCTGTGTATGCAATATTTGCTGTGTACAATTTGGTATATATTCCACCTCCTATGTAGCCTAATGAGACCATGAAGATACTTTTGTAATGAATATCAGTCTGGCCTTCACGGGCCAGGAATTGATTTCTACATATGGAACCAACCTAACGTTAAAAAAACTTCAGGCAATCAGAATCTCTCCTTTCGCTCTTGGTTGGAGGTAAAGCAAAAACAAATTATCCTCAGAGAAAAGACTTTGGTGCAGATTTCCTTTATGCAATGAATTGCAATGTGTAAGATGGAGCCCCTCCGTTAGTAGGCAGGAGATGAAACATCATGAAACACAACAGCGGCGCAACTGCGGTACACTCACTAGCGTAGCTCGGCTGGCAGGGTGCCCAGAGTGGGAGGGGTTTTGGGAGTGTCAAACGTAAGATTCTTGTAACAAAGATGGGTACGTGCTGACCAGTTATAGGATGTGATAAAAATATTGAAATCACTTTTGATTTTTAGTTACTTGAAATGTAACACATTCAACTTCCATTTTGACAAAACAGTTTGGATTGTGCAGTAGATTGCTACACTTCGCTGGTTTAGAAAAAATAAAATGAATGAAAATGTGGAAATGTAATGATTATGTGTAGGCTTTCTTGTGCAAGTGAGCTTGCTAATCTTCTCTGTATCGATCCTATCGATTATCTGTACTAAATTAATGAGTACCACTATTAATTATTGATGCTTGTCAGACTGCGTGGTCCTTGTTCATCATGAACTGAAACTCCCAACCCATAACACTGATCGGACCTAGGATTTTAAAGGGGACATATTATACCACCAGGTGGCATTGGCCATTACAAGTCGTATTGAAAATGTCCAGCTTCTGACGTCACAGGTGGGCATGTCAACCTAGATGTGTGCTGGATAGATCAGTCTACTAGCCTACCCAATGGACTGTAGCAAACGTTGCTCATCTATCCGTCATACATCTAGGTGGACACGCCCACCTGTGATGTCAGAAGAGGCACATTTTCAAAGCGGCTTGTAATGACTAATCAAACTCACACATGGTAGTATAATATGTCCCCTTTAACATATTTAGAAAAGGCTTTCTCCAGGCTGAAGGCCAGACAGTTCTTGCCTTGAGCCTTACGGGATTGGTCTCCCGTGGCTACTTCATAAAGGGAAAATATTCAATAATCTCATTTGATCATAGTCCAGGACTTGAATGGTGGTCTACCTTGACGATGTTGTGGTGCTGCATGCGGGTCAGTATGGCAATCTCCTGGCTGACCCGCCCCAGCATGGGGTCCTCCACCCAGCATTCGCTCACCACCCGGGCCTTCTTGATGAACTTCACCACCACCTGCACCCACAGCCAAGAGAATCAAATCAACAACCCCACTACTGCTAGTTCATATGCCAATGCTGCATGACGCTGCCAGGGAAGGTTTGTTTGTACTAGTAGAATTGTTTCATTCACCAGAAGCTTATGTTGCAAGCAGAGGTCAGGCGTCTTGCTAAGGAATGCCCAAAGGCAGGTTGAGGGGATCAACCCTTTTGGTTGAAAGTCAACAACCTAACAACTCCACCATCCTGACAGGTTTCCATGGCAAAGGGAGCATGTAGCTTCTTAATGGGGACTTCCTCACCTCCTGACCATCGCAGCACCTCAGCGCTTTCCAGACGAAGCCGAAGGCTCCTTTCCCCACCGCCTTGAGGGGCTGATACTCCTCCTCAAACTGTCCGTTGCACGCCTGGGACTGGTCCAGGTCCATGGTGGAGCGCAGGATGTCCCCGTGGACGGACTCTACAATCCTCTGGGAGACCAAAAGAAACAGATATAAGACAATGGTTAGTTGCCCTCAACCCATGTTGATACGGAGAAACAGTAGTGATAAGGGGAAAGGATCAAGGATGGGGATTCATCTGTGTAGTTAGTGGTAATAGTGCCCACCGCTCCAAGACTGCTGTCCGAGTTGTCGCGCAGCGAGGACTGCATCAGCGCCCCCTGCTGGCCAGGCACGCTCAGCCACACGCAGAACATGGAGGTGCCGTCGGGGAGGACGGCTCTACGCACGTCACACTGGACATCTGAGGAGACAGCACAGATGGAATTTAGCACACACACATTCAAAACATAGAGGTAGCGACAGGAATCGGGGAAAAGGAGTTTGAGAATAAATAGTGTGAGGGTACCAACCTATCCTGGAACCATCCCTATGGTAGGCGCTTCCCTCATATTGTCCTTCGCCGATCTCTTCAGCGCCCGGGGACAGTTCGCAGCTGCTGGCCCTCGTCTTCTTGGGCGTGGACGTGGCGGGGATCTCGGGCAACACCTGCATCTTGCCGTTGGTTCCTTGGCCCTGGCCGTTGTCGATGGACGAGAGGGTGGTCCACTGGCCCTGCCCCCCTTCCTCCCGCTGACCCGGCCCCCCAGGCGGGGGATCTCCACCGGGCCCCGTGTCCTGGGAGTCCTCCACCACGAAGGGGGACGGCGTGCGCAGGAGCTCCGCGGTGTCTTCGCCGCTGCCGCTGCCGCCGCCGTCGAGGATCTCCATGCTTCCCGCGCTCAGGTCCAGGTCCAGTGCCACCATGGCCCGGACCACCTGGTCGTCGCTGGTGTGGAGGTCCGGCATGCAGCTGGCCGAGTCCAGCACCAGGGCAGAGCAGGTGTCCACCACTCCCTCCTCCTGGCATGGCTTGGGAGAGGTGGAGGCACCCATATGGCCGGCAAACGTCTCGCAGAAGCCAGACGAGGACCTGCGATCAAGTGGACAGAAGGAAGAGGTTATGGAATCGATCAAGGCACGTTCGACACTTTCTATCTCTGGCTTTGTCTCACTAGCAGTGCGAGACTTTTAGGACCAAGTTCATGTTTCAAGATGATCTGAAGATAGACAGTTGATGCTTCAACATTATGCTTAAACATTATTATACACATTGGATGTGTAGTATTGTAAATCTATAAAGTACACCTAATGGCCTAATGTGTCTTCAATGTAATGAGGACCTTTGAGGGCTGAGGGTTAGAGGGTTCTGTGGATGGATGGAGACAGTTCCAGGTGAAAGACCTCTGACGGGGGCTATGCTTCCTGGCTCTGCTCACCTGCTCCCCATGGAGATGATCTCAAAGCTGGAGTCATGAAGGTTACAGCCTCCGGGGCGCTGGCAGGTCCCCGGTCTGCCGCTGGAGCAGACACCAGGCCTGGCAACAGCTTTGATGACCGTGTCTGAGAAGACACAAACAAAGGTTAAAGAACTGTGGAGATGAATTTATGCGGTTTTAGAATAGATTTGATCATTTGCAGGCTCCAAACACAAGAACTCAAATTATTCCCCTGAAATCAAAAGCAACAGTTTTCATTGAGCAGGGGGCCGCGGAGCTAATTTAGTCTGAGAGCCGAGAGCATTTGAGCACAGAGTGTAGCGGGCATAATCTAAAAAGAGGAGCTACACTTGGAACACTGCAATTTGTGCCCGCTAGCTAGCTCATTAGTTATGGCGTGTAAGCTTTTCCCAAAAATAAACTACCAAAATACGATTATCGTCTATTAATATTCAATTATTTTTTGTAAATATTAATAATGTTTTCCTCAGGGTTGAAAGACATTAACACAAAAGCAGAGCGATAAGGAAGAAATCTCTCCGCTGGCGTTTCCATACCTGGGATGACCTCGATGACAGAGTGGTCGTCCCTCCGGGGGGCGTGCTGTCCCGGGGAACCTCCCTGCGCGGGGTCCAGGCAGAGGGCGTCTCCCTGAGGGGACTCCACATAGGCGAAGGTCACGAGCAGCGCCTGGGTGTCGTCGGCACACCCCAGCAGGCTTCTGCCTCCGCCCGCCGCACCGGCACCGCCCAGCTCGGCCTCCACCGCCTCCATCAGCTCTGCGGTGTCGTTCATCCTGTGATGGGGAAACGGAAGAAAGAACAAAACATGTTTGAGAATTCCAAATTTCGTTCCCATGGGACTAGTTCCCAAAGCTTGGATATATGGGAATGGGGTCATTGGGAAAGCTAGTTATTTCATGGCACATGAAAGAAAACTTTTTTAAAAAAAAGGTTGGAAGGCCCCCGTAACATCCCCACATGTACAAGAAGACTGCCTAATGATTTGTGCCCACGAGCCAACGACCAAGTGTGCAATGCTCATACCACAGACTTTGAGATTCACAGGCAGATGATGAGGGGTTTTAATGATGTCTGAAAAGAAGTCGGGATCCCAAGCCAAATAAGGTAGGGGATCCGTTTATTGAGGGAACTCAGGGCACACATGAGGGAGAGGCACTCACGTGGCCATGGGCGTGGAGGTGACGGTGGGCGCGGTCAGGGTAGAGGGCGCGCTGTCCGTCTTCTCCAGCCTGGCGCCGTTCCCCGTGAAGATCTTGCCCCGGCCCGCGGGGCTTCGGCTGAGGGCGGCCTGCTGGACCGTGAGCATGTCCCCCGCCACCAGCAGCGAGGGGTCTGGGGAGACACCATGGACGGCCATGCATGACTCACACGCGTCCTGACAAGCCAAGTACGTCGTTGGGTGCTTGGTACATGAGAGTGGAATTTGATAGCTAAACTTGTTATATTGATATGACAGGCCCAAAGTCTGAGTGACCACCACCATATAGTAACTTGGTATTTATAAAGAAATGCAGGATGACAACCAAATACTATCCAAGAGACAGAAGGCTAATAATGTCTGAATTAATGTGGATAGAAACAAAGCAAACCTTTCCCTGGGTTGACTTTGTCTCTCCGGGCCGATGGCTTACTGGGGCGGCTGATGGGGCTTCCAGGGTCTGAACCATTAGCGTAACCATCTAGTTACGGGACATAAGGAGGGGAAATTCTTGTACATGTAAATTTAGCCGTCCAAGTCAAAGTGTGTAATATTAGAGAAATCAGAGAAGCAGTATCCTTTAATGCTTTGCACATTTTCTGATCACACAAGCGATACAACGGGTAAAAGGAATTAAGGCAACGCAAAGAGCACAAGTTGGGAGAGGTTTACCTGACGAGGCTCTGGGTATGTCCCCCACTCGGGGTAGACACAGGGGACTGGCCTCTCCGTACGACTCACACATCCAACCGTAGAAACCAGGCATCAGGAAGGTGACCCTCTGTGAACGTCACACCAACGAGAGACTTCAGCGTGTCCACAATGAATCCGTGACGCAAGCATACAGTGATCTGCAGACGTTCCCCCAGACGGCCGGGTGGGCGTGGGGCTCCCCTCACCTTGGCGAGCAGCTCCTCCTCTGTGTAGCCCAACAGGCTGAGGGCCAGGAGGCTGTGGATGGAGGAGATGGAGCCGTCTGGCCGCAGCAGGAGGAGGCTGCTCAGGGGGGCGAACGCCCACGCGGTCCCCGAGTAGACGGGGGCGGAGGGGGGTGGGACGGCGGCCGAGAGGCCCAACAGGTTTGGGTCTTAATAGAAAAAGCACCACAGGGACGGGTCAGCTTTGTCTTGGATAGATGTTCTTTTCAAAAAAAGATCAAAAAGGTGATTTGATATAAAAAAAAGTGCCAGGGAAAACATCATACTGCCAGCCATTTCAAGATTCAGAATCTATGTAGTAGACCCCGCCCCCCTCCCTCTGAACCTTTCATTTCTGTGAACGTCTTACCGGGAGATGGTTCTGTCCTCAGAGGCTGCTCAGAGCCCCCCAGGTCAGAGGCCAGTGGATCGGTACCCTCTCCACTGGCCAAGTCACGGGGGGCTCGCCCACACACCACCTCCCCCTGCAGCCGGACACACAGCGGTACCACCGTGCCCTTTCTGCTCCGCCCACACACTCTCTGCATCCTCTGCATCTAAGCAACAGAAGTATCTATTTAGTCATATCAAAGATGGTGTTGTACAGTTCAGTGTTGCCATGGCAGCACTTTAGTTTATTTGGCGATGTTGTGAGTTGTGATGGGTGCTTACTTTGGATATGACATGACCCTGAACAGGGATTTGTAACTCAGGGATTAACTTCATAATAGACAGGCCAGTCAACTCCTCAGCCCGGAGGTATCCATGGAGATGGGCAAACACTGTGTCACAGCTGATGATGACGCCCTGGATATGCAAACAATACAGTAGATAAGACGAAGATTTTGTTTCATTGGCAAAAGTACAAAAAATTGTAAGCTGGGAGTTTCCTTAGAAATTAAATACAATCATAAATACATCATTGATGTGAATCTATTGTGGAATAAATGCTTATAAAAACAAAGCAAGAAATATATAAATATTCCAATTACATCTTGTGCCAAAGAAATGGAGGCAGATATCCTCTCCACTTGTTCCATGGTGATGAGCCAGTGTTGGTGCCCATCTTGGATCCGCTTCTGGGCACATACAGACACAGGCACCTCCCCAGACAAGGTCATCGCATCAACCTTAAAGGAGCGAACAGAGAGGCAAACTAAGAAAAACATTTGCAAGAGGGTGGAGCACTAAGCAATAAGATGACGCTAGTTATACAAGCATTTCCACACCACTTTGCTACAGATCGCTGAAACGCTGCTGTCTGGCTGCAGGTAGTGTTCACTCAGGGCTTTGTCCAGCACCTGGCTGGTCTTCCTCAGGACTGCGCACAACTTCTTCCCGGTCAGCTCATGCACAGAACACTCAAACAGCCTGCAGGCCTGCTGGTTGGCTGCCAAGATCTGTCAATAAATAATAAACATAGGCATCACTTTACTTTGAAAACGCTTTTATCCAACGTGACTTACAGTGATTTTGTCATAAACATGTCAATATAGAAGTCACCATTGGGTAGGCTGCCAATATTAGGGTTAGAACCCAGTCAAACAACCTTACCACTAGACTATTATTTTTCTATTATTTAAGTTTTAGTTACTATAAACTCTTTACTTTGCAAAATTCCCAGCAAGGTCAAGACCTTGTGATCTAGCCTAACCCACAATACCTCTCTGGTTATGTGGTCCACGGTGAGGATGGCCTTGTTAGGGTTGATGACAGCTTGGGGTCCTGAGACCACTTCATTATCCCCAGAGGTCAGCTGTCTAAAGAGGCTTTCTTCCATCTCAAACGGCGAGAATGGAAGGGGTAATGATCCGTGATGAGACCCATGGGGGTCGCGGTGGAGGACGGAGATCTGGATGTTGCGGGATGCCACTGAACTCCCGGCATTCAAGCAATAACCTGATGACCAAATAGATGTCGCACATACATTTATCATCCAGTAGTACAGATACACAGAGTCAGGTGAAATGAATGATCCCATTATTAGAGGATTATTATTTGTATTGTACTAAACTAATGAATTATTCTAAATTAGTTTTGTAGTAGAAATACAAATATTATCTAGCAGTAAAACGGATTGTTACCACCTGGCTACTGACCGTTTTTGCGCAGTGGTCGTCGAGCAGAAGGGTAGGATTTGTTCAGGTCATACTCATCCTCCTCCACATACTTTGAGGCGAAACCAGGGACCACACAAATAGTATCTCCTTTGACGGGTTCATGTTTCCGTGCAGGACGTGCCTCGTTCCAGGACATTGTCTGTGAGCAACTCAAGGGAGACTATAGTACAGGATACAGAACTACAAAACTAGCCTTGCTGGACTCATCTGCAGACTACCAAAACAGCATTAAAGATATTAAAAAGGAGCAAGTAGCCAAAAAATCTCCGAAAGATACAACTTGTACGGTTCACAAGGCACTGGTCAAATAGTTTGCCATATTAAGCGTCTGTGAGGACCCTACTCATGTTACCTACTCGGCGTTGGTGTTGTTTCTGTGTGTAGCTACACGAAGCAGCAGCTCTGTGTTTGTTTTGTACAGGAAGATACGAGTCGCCGCCGCAACTGGAATTGAGTAAATGCAAATGAACCGTATATTTTTGGTCACAGCGTTCATGTGGGTTTTCTCGCAAAACTAAAAAAACAAAACTGTTTCTATTACTTATTCGTTTTTTTGTTTTACTGACTTCGTACTGCAGCAGATTTTGGAATACGCGGGCTTGAGCGCGGTTTCAGGAAGTTTCAGGAAGAGGCAACTTTGAACCACTTCCGGGTAGTTGTCCAATGGGTGCGCGTTCCATGTTTGTGTGTAGCTGCTTCTGTTTCTATGGAAACTAGCCGTGCCAGTCACCACCACTCCATGCACCAGGCGGACCGGACTTGGATGATAGCTTCTTTGGAACTTTGACATGGGTAAATACTTTGTTCAAATTACAATGAATAATGAAAACGAAAAGGATTCAAGAAATGCACAAAGAAGATATATTATACAGCATTTATTTGGCTGTACAAATGCAACAACAAACACCAATAATTCACATTTTATTAGACCGGAAGCTTAAATTGAACAAACATCATTGCCATAGCTAAACAGGCTTCAGGGAGATGATGGAAAGTTCCTGGTGCAATGGGTGCAGGTGGTTGACGTTGTATTCAGTGGATGTCAATGTGTCTGGATTTTCCCTTAACTTCCCATTTTCCATTAACTTTCCTCATCATATATCAACAAAACAGACAAAAAAAAAACCCGACTGGGTTTGAATTGTAATTTCACTACTGCAGAGGGTTAAGAAATATACAATAATCATACATTAAAAAAGTAATTACTGAAACACATGGAGATAAAAACATGTTCTGACACAGCTGCTTATGAAGGAAAATAGATATAACAGTCTACAGATATTTTCAATGAAACTTAGCTCATTTGGTGTTGTAATTAATGTGAACTATAAGGAACCCAGTCTATCATGTACTAAAACATTTAATTATAAAACACCTTATTTTCAACCAGCCTACTGCGGTCGCAAGCAGTTGTCAGTTTGGCATGTGTGATCCGGTCTCTTTTGGCCAGGCACTATACTTTATCACAGTCTTCATACGCAACACCAACAGAGTAAACAACTTGTCATGTACATCGCGGGCAGTCTGGAACACATGTTCTGTTCATTATAGATCCGTCCGTTCTTTAACACCAGTTCATGGGATGCAGTTGCTCTCACAGTTGTATTTTATTTAAATGACATAGAAACGTCGCTCCAGGCAGATATGCTTCCATGCATTTATTTTTTCTGACAAGCTGAGTGAAAAGTTTTCGGTTTAAAGAGTTTTCCTGTAAAGTATGTTTTGGATTAGAAGCTTCTACTGTTGTTGGCGCTGATGTTAGGGCTGTAATATCGTTTTTTTGTTTTTTTTTAAGCAGTTTTTAGGTCAGTTTACTAAGATGTACAGGCCAGTTGGCAGTAACTGGATCTACTGGCCAGCTGGTGTAGCTAAAGCATGCATGCTTTATCAAGGAGTTAAATTTACAATAATCAATAATAGTTACTGGTTGATATGGAGGGGGCGACATTAGTGAAGCACAATATTCGCTGCACAGTCACACATACACGGGCACATGCATGCACACGCACCCACACATAAACACACACTGACATACACACAGACACACATACACGCACAAACACACGCATACATTCAGTAAAATAGACACACACCCAAACACACACACACACACACACACACACACACACACACACACACACACACACACACACACACACACACACACACACACACACACACACACACACTCACACACATAAATACAAACACACATTCACACATAAATACACACACACGCATACATCCATATATACATACAAACACACACACACACACACACACATATGGGCACATATGTATGTGCCATGGCTATGAGAGGTGAGCTTTGATTGGCTATATTCAGAAACAGTTCTGGAGAGGAATCCTAAGGGTTGTAATCCTTCTTACTGTGGGGACGGTTGCCAAGTAAATTATCCACTTCAGAGGCAATTCCTGTTGTCATCTTCGGAATCACCTGCCCGTGACAAAATAAAAACATTTTTACTTTAGGTAAGGAATAAGTCAAGTTTCATTGCATAGTTCCTGATCACATTGGATGCATTTTCGATGCATTTGGATGTCTAAATGTTCCACCATTCACAAGAACCTTGAATTATACACTGAGATGAATCAATGGCCTAGCATGCATTAGATGCAGAGTAGGAACCATACCATGGCATACCAAAATACAATAATAAATAAACACCCATAAGGACATAAAAACAATTAAATGGCAGGCTGTACAGGTAAGGTCATGTAAGTTTCAGCTCCCATCATTCACGGCCAAACCACTAGTAATGCATTGCCTAGAGTTGTTTACAGTATATCAGTGTGAGGACCCCCCCATGTACCTGAATGGCCCCCAGGTTCTCTGTTAGCTGGACGGGGTTGGAGGAGCCCAGCAGCACTGAGCTCACACCCTCATTTCTCAGACACCAGGCTGTCGTTAAAGAAAAATAGAAACACAATGGATATTATGATATACATGAAGAACAACTTGACATTAATGGTCACAAGGCAAAAAGCTGTAATGAAAATCTAGAATCAAAGTTATTCAAAAGTCATAAAATAATAGCACATGAATCAAAAGGATGAATACCAACAGACCCTAGAGCCAGGATAAACAGCCGCCGTCATAAGCACTATATAATATTAATCTGCTTGTCCAACCTGGTCCTTTATAGTATCAAAGACATGGTGGCCAGTAACGAGACAGTTGATAGTGCGTGTAATTTGTTTTCCCCCTGGCTCTTTTGGTTTCCTCGTACCTATGGCTAGCTGTGGCAGGGTGCAGCCGAGCTTCTCAGCGATGTGAGTCAGCTCCTTCAGTTTGGCCTGCTGCTTCCTCCCATCCTCGCTCGTTATCTTCTCACGCAGCCACTGGTATGGCTGCAGCCAATCACCATGGAGAGGGAAACAGTTAAAGACGGTTCGGGAAATGCTTGATGGATTTATATTATTATGCCTTGACACAGACCGTGATCATGAAATACTCATGATGATTACCAGTAGGATTGCCACAAACAGGAAGGAGATGCATACATTATACATTTGACAGTTACTTTAGACAGGGAAAACTACTACCAACAGACAACAAAACAAAGAAGGCAAACAATAGTCCAATTAAAAAATAACTACATTATTCTCTATTGGTCTCTACAGTATTCCATGTGTGTCATATTGATGTGTTGCATGCCAGAAAGAAGGGTGAAGAATGTTTGAACCTTCATAGAGGCTCTGGACGTTTCTGGGATGCCGTTGTCATACTTCCCTGTGATGATCCCACAGGCCAATGGAGACCACGAGACCACACCCACACCTGGGACAGCCAATCAGAAAATAGAATAAACACAGCCACAAATTACTTCAGAATTATTATTTTTTTCGGAATGTGTCAGATGAGCCCCCTTCCAGTTGGTATAATTTAACAATTAAGAAGACTCAATATCAGTATTCTGTCCACTCAAACGACCCTATGCGATCTAGCATAGCTCGGCTGACTGGGTGGCGTGATTGGGAGGAGTTTGGGGAATGTCGATAGTACGATTCTTATAAACAATGAGATAGGTAAGGGCTGGCCAGTATTTCTTAATTGTAGAATATATCAGTTTTAGGATGTGGTTTTATTGATAACATTATTGAAATCCCTATCAATCAACATTGACTTCAGACTGGTCCAGGTTATTTAAAGCTACAAGCTAGTTGAAATGTAACACACTGTGGCTTTAATATTTCAGGAATATATTTAACATAACTTGCCTATCTTGTGATAGAGCTCTGGGAGCTGAGTCTCCACCTTTTCCCGCTGGAAGAAGTGATACTCGGCCTGCTCACACACTGGAGGGATGAGGTTGAACTGCCGGGCTACAGAGTACGCCTCCTGCATCATTGGGGAGGACCAATGAAAAAACACAAGATAGGAAGGGAGGTCAAATATGAAGCAAGGCGGACATCGAAGCACTATTTTCATTCCACATGGATTCAGTCTCCTGACTTCCCTCTGCTTACAAAATAAAATATACTGATATCTGTTTCCAAAGAGATGTACAGAAATCAGGAGAATTATATTATCATGGATGATCAGGTTGTGCATTAGGCATCATGTAAGTGAGCCATCCAGATGAAGGGGATCATATTGGGCTTGTATGAGTTAAAGTGACTCACCATGATTTCCATGGCAGACCAGCGTGATGTGCCCCAGTACATGGACATGCCCTGGTTGATTACATGCGTCATGGCCCTCACAATCTCTGTGGGGGACAGAGAATGTGTTTGCTCAGTTTGGATTTCAGCAAATCACTGACTCGGTTTTGCTCCAGAAATATGATTAATAATTATTAGAAATAAGGTGAAATGCATAATGTCGGTTTTTCTTTTATTTCAATTTTTAAATCATCACTTCAGCCAAGTCAGATATTTAGTGTTTGATTTCTTGATATCTCGATAAAACAAGAGCAATGGTGCATTGCCAACGAGTGGACAGTGGATGGCATCAGCATATCTTCATTGGAAAGAAAGAAGCCGTGAGCTATGTGTCTGTGTGTGTGGGTGTGTGTATGGGGGTGGTTGTCGGTGTGTGTGTGTGTGTGTGTGTGTGTGTGTGTGTGTATTTATGTGTGTGTGTGTGTGTGTGTGTGTGTGTGTGTGTGTGTGTGTGTGTGTGTGTGTGTGTGTGTGTGTGTGTGTGTGTGTGTGTGTGTGTGTGTGTGTGTGTGTGTGTGTTTCTGGTAGTGCGTTTGTGTATGTGGTTATGCTCATGTGCCGGGGTAGTTCCAGGACAGCAATTAACGAAAAATTTGGATGAATAAGGATTAAAAAAAACAATAGAGTACTTCAGTTAATAATCTATTAGTTAAACTAATGTATACATTTAGGCTCATTCATGCAATTGCTTCCCTGTTTTATACAATTTTCTGAATGCCATTTCTTAATTACGACATCTGCTGATCATTAGGGAAATATACGACCTGCATGCACTGTGGGGAATGTGGAAATGACTGTAGAGAATGCAAAGCAGCATCTAATGACAAGGTTTTAAACTCTGTGTGTGTGTGTGTGTGTGTGTGTGTGTGTGTGTGTGTGTGTGTGTGTGTGTGTGTGTGTGTGTGTGTGTGTGTGTGTGTGTGTGTGTGTGTGTGTGTGTGTGTGTGTGTGTGTGTGAAAGAGAAAGTATGTGGGTGTGTGTATGCATGTGTGTGTGATAGCTAGAGAGATAGAGAGATAGAGAGATAGAGA